>NC_062564.1:133504922-133767422 GCF_022837055.1 Prionailurus viverrinus | reverse complement strand
AACTTATTCATTTTATATCTCATGCCCACCACAGTACTTGACACAACAGGCTTTTGACAAATGTTTCCTGAACTAGAGGAGGTTTACAGTCCAGTGGTGAAAACAGAAAACACAACATGCTATTAAATGAGGTTTCAAAGGCTGAGAACATTACAATAGGGGCTGATATAATAGTTCCCTAACATCCTAAAGATGTGAAGAGGCAGCTCATCTATGTAATGCAGACCTAGAGACTATGAAACAAGATGACCCACTTCCAGCTTATAAGGGAGAGAGAGGAGAGGAAAGGAGAGATTTTTTTCTGGAGAGAGTTGCAATACACTTGCATTACCCCCACTCCCTAATCACAAGGTAAAGGGGGGATAAGGAGACAGTTGCTTTCTCCTCAAAATATCCAAGTGAGAAAAGTATTAAGAAGACCATTTAAACAGCTTGCTGGTGGAAACTAAAGACTTCAAAAGTACATAAAATCCCTGCTCTGTCATTTGTTGACTATGGGATACTGGGCAAGCTACCTAACCTCTTGAAATTTCAGTTTCTTCATTTGTAATTTTGAAAAATGAGAGTGCTTATTTCATAGGGTTAATGTAAGAATTAAATGAGTAAACCAATGCAAGGACCCATAATAACCGCTTATTTAATTTTATTTGAGTTGGATGTTCTGGTTGACAAATTCCTTTTACTGCAGATCTTTCAACATATTCTTTTTTTTTCAATGTTTATTTATTTTTGACGGGGGGGGGGCGGGGAGGGAGACAGAGCATGAGCAGGGAAGGGGCAGAGAGAGAGGGAGACACAGAATCTGAAGCAGGCTCCAGGCTCTGAGCTGTCAGCAGAGCCCGACGTGGGGCTCGAACTCATAGACCACGAGATCATGACCTGAGCTGAAGTTGGATGCTCAGCCAACTGAGTCACCCAGGTGCCCCTCTTTGAACATATTCTTAAGCTCAGAAGCTTTTAGCAGACAAGCAGAAAATCTAGCTATCCACTAACCATGTGTGCTCTTTCTTCTACAATGGGGAGAGTTGTCTCTGGGAGGCACTTGTCCAGCTCAAGACC
This sequence comes from Prionailurus viverrinus, assembly GCF_022837055.1. Lineage (NCBI taxonomy): Eukaryota > Metazoa > Chordata > Mammalia > Carnivora > Felidae > Prionailurus > Prionailurus viverrinus. Next base: position 133,766,363 of record NC_062564.1, on the reverse strand, counting down.
ACATCCTCTGCACTTCTGCATTCAGATATGGCCATATCATTCATTATCATGAATGGAGTAAATTCCATTGATGGAATGTGAGTGAAAATGATATGTAATAATTCTAGGCAGTATTTTCCTTTTTTCTTCCTTTACATATTCTACCTTATCCACTGCTGTTTTGCCTTAGGTAGCAGACAACTGAGTTATTAATTATTTTAAGCTAATGGTAGGCTATTATTTTATTTTATTTTTCCTTTTAGCTTCAATCCGCACACTCTATCTCTTCTCCATTCCTCATATTCTGCAGGCAGCTGAAATCTCATATTTTGCTGTATGTCTTTTAACGTAAGGATAACTTAGAAAACTCTGTTGTGTTGTTTTGGGTATGTGTTTTTTGAATTCATACAAAAAAATATGGTGCTAGAAGTCTTTTTAATACATATGTATAGATTAAGGAACTGTATTATCTATCAGAGCCTATTAATTCTTTAAAATGTGATGTTATATTGTATTAATACTTTGCATGTGTTTTTTTTTATTGGTAGAATCTAAGGTAGTTGCCAGTGCCTAGAACAGTTTCTAACACAAAGAAAATACAAAAATCAACAGCCGAGCAAATGTTTGACAAATATACAAATGCAAACTTAAAAAACCTAATTGTTTCAAAGAACAAAACACTAATGTGAAAAGATATATGCACCCCTATGTTTACCGCAGCATTATTTATAATTGTCAAATTATGGAAGAAGCCCAAGTGTCCACTGATAGATGAATGGATAAAGAAGCTGTGGTGTATATGGACACATACATACAGACACATAGATGCATGATGGAATACTACTCAGCCATAAAAAAGAATGAAATCTTGTTATTTGCAATAATATGGATGGATCTAGAGAAGAAATGCTAAGTTGAAATAAGTCAGTCAGAGAAAGACAAATGCCATTAAATTTCACTCATACATGGAATTTAAGAAACAAAAGAAATGAACAAGGAAAAAAAGAGACCATCCAAAAAACAGACTCTTAACTATAGAGAACAAACTGATGGTACCAGAGGGGAAGTGGGTTGGGGGATGGGAGAAATAGGTGAAGAGGATTAAGAGTACATTTACCATGATGAGCACTGAGTAATGGATAAAATGTTGAATCACTATATTGTACACTTAAAACTAATATAACACTGAATGTTAACTATATTGGAATTTTTAAAAAGTTTCATTTTTTCCCCAGAAAATAACCTTACTTTACCTAAATTACATGTTTTAAAATGAAAACAAGATACTAATTCATAAGAATATTGCCTGGAGAAAGATGCCACACTATTTAGTGTGTTTTATTTCACCCATTTAAATTCAAAACTATAATATCACATGAGTAAGGAAGAAGCGATAATTGTAATCTTTAATTTATGTATCTTATCAGGACATCTTATTGAATGCTCATTGTGTTGAGTTTGCATTTTAATAAATATAATTCACATACAATAAAATGATCTATTCCATCTGCACTTCATACACTTAAATTGTATAGACTGTCCTTTAAATTATATTTTTATTTTAGAGAAAGAGAGACACAGTGTGAGCAGGGGAGAGGGCAAAGAGAGAGAATCTTAAGCAGGGTCTACGTTCAGCACAAGAGCCCAATGTGGGCTCACTCCCATGAACCTAGGATCATGATCTGAGCCAAAATCAAGGGTCAGATTCTCAACTGACTGAGCCACCCAGGAGCCCTCTACTTTAAATTATTAAGTAATGTTTCTAATAATCATAATTTTGTAATTTTTATAATGTTACCCTTTAATTATAAAAAATCTGAGTTTAGTATTGATAACATAAAAATAAGGAAATAGATTTCCTAGACAATAAAACATTTGATAACCCTATGCATGCTAGAGGCCTGGCTAAGTATCAGGCATAATTTTTTTCCATAACTTTTTAGAATGGAAAATTTCAAAATATATAAAATTAGAGAAATAGTATAATATAATTATTGTCCATACTTAGCTTCAGGGGTGATTAATTCATGGCAAAGTTGGTTTCATCTGTTTCCCTACCCACTTATCATCTTTCACTTATTTTGAAGCAAATTCTAGACATCATAGTATCTCAGTATCTTTAAGTTAAGAATGCTTAAATACTATAGTCCCATTATCATGCTAATAATAATAGTTCTTTAAAATCATAAAATTTCAAGTCAGTGTTCACATTTCCAATATTTTAATAAATTTCATATTTTCCAGCATATTTTTTGGAATTAGGATACAAATAAAATGAATACATTATTACACATGGTGGTTGCTATGTCTCTTAGGTCTATTTGAATCTATAGGTTTCTCTCTCTTGCTCTCTTACTTGAATTTAGTTGTTGATGAAATCAGGGTGTTTGTCCTATAAATGTTCCCAGTCTGGGTTCTGCTGACTGAGTCTGCAATTTGATTTGGGTTTGCAAAGTGATGGTGTTCTAATTATATCCTTCCTTCTTCATTCATGTCTATAAAGAGAAACTTCCTCATCTGTTACTCAGTGGCATAGTTCATAAAGAAACACAGAATAAATGTTTAATTATCTTCTTTTATATAAAGTTTTAAAATAATGAATTTTGTAGTGATCAGGATGAGAAATTAAGACAACAATGCCACTCATAATTGCATCATAATGATTAAAACACCTAGGAATAAATTTAAGCAAAAGGGCGAAAGACCTGTACTTGAAAACTATAGAATATTTATGAAAGAAATTGAAGATGACACAAATAAATAGAAAGACACACTGTATTCATGAAATGAAATAATTAATATTGTTAAAATGTCCATGGTGCTCAAAAAAAAATCTACAGATTCAATGCAAACCCTATCAAAATATCGATGGCATTTTTCACAGAACTAGAACAAATAACTTAAAATTTGTATGGAACCAAAAAATACCCTGAGTAGCCAAAGTAATCTTGAGAAAGAAGAACAAAGCTGGGGTTATCATATGTCTCTCTGATGTCAAACTATATTACAAAGTTATAGCAATTAAAACAATATGGTACTTGCACAAAACCAAACACATAGATCAATGGAACAGAATAGAATTTAGAAATAAACCCCATGCTTATGCAGTCAATTAATCTTCAATGGAACAGCTAAAATATGAAAGAATGAAACTTTCTTATACCATATAAAAAATAAACTCAAAGTGGATTAAATACATGCAAGACTAGAAATCATAAAAATCCAAGAAAACATAGGTAGTATGAGACATCAGTCTTAGCAATATTTTTTGGATCTGTCTCCTTATACAAGGGCAAGAAAAACAAAAGTAAACAAGTGGGACTACATAAAACTAAAAAAAAAAAAATTGCATAGAGAAGGAAAGCAATAAAACATAAGGCTTCCCTCTGAATGGGAGGAGATATTTTCAAATAATGTATCTATTAAGGGGTTAATATCCAAAATATGTAAAGATATATGAATAATTATTTTCACTGCAGCATTGTTTATAATAGCCAAGTATGGAAGCAACCTTAGTGTTCATCAATAGATGAATGGATAAAGATGTATATACACAATGGAAGATGTATATACATAATGGAATATTACTCAGCAATAAAAAACAATGAAATCTTGTCATTTCCCCTAACATGAATGCAGCTAGAGGGAATTATGCTAAGTGAAAAGAATCAAAGAAAGGCAAATATATTATTTCACTTATATGTGACTCTAAAAAATAAAACAACAAAACAGAAATAGACTCATAGATACAGAGAACAATCTGGAAGTTACCAGGGGGAATGGGTTACAGGGACAAAATAGAGGAAGGGGACTAAAAGGTACACACTTCCAGTTATAAAAGATAGGACATGGAGAAACAATGTATAACATAGGGAATATAATTAATAATATGTAGTAATTTTGCATGGGGGCCAATGGTAGCTAGATTATAGCGATCACTTCATAATGTATATAAATGTTGAATTACTATACTGTACACCTGAAACTAATATAATATTGTATGTCAACTACACTTCTGTTAAAAAAATAATGAATTTGTTAGCATTTTCCAGTGTTGGGCAATTAGGAGTTTTTTGTATTGCTTTGATTTTGGTATTGTTATGAATGCTTCCTTCTGCTTACTCATGCATAGGGCTTGCTTTGGCAGAACATATACTGCTTACTCCTGCATAGATAACGTAGGTCTTGTGGTAGTTGGCAGTTTGTCCTCAGCCACTTTGTTTGGAGTTTGTGGGTATAACCTATCATGTAGTGTTGTAACCAGTCTCCAAAATGGCCTGAACCTTTCCTCTGTTCCCTGCACATTCATTCTGATCCTCACACCAAAAGGCACAGACTTTTTCTCCTTCTGAATCTGGGATGGCCCTGTAGCTGATCTGACCATAGAATATAGAGAGTGATATTTTGGGCAGCTCTTGGACCCCAGCCACCATGTGAGAAGGCCAAGCCACAAAAAGAGGCCATGTAAAGGAGAACTGAAGTGTTCAGAATAAGAGTTTCAGCTGAACTCCCAGAAGACAACCATATGAGCGAGTTATCTTGAATTCTAAAACAATGTCCTATAACATCCTCCACCAAAATGTTCCCAGGATCCACTCTGACATATGATTAAAAGGTTCTTATATGATAGACCTCAGTCAAGACCCATGAAACCACCTGGGAGTGTAACTGAGAACCAGAACAGAACATTGGGAATTTATAGCTTCCTCATATTAAGTCTGGTCTTCTAATCAACCTTATATCAAAGTAGACTCCTTTCTCCTCATTTTCTGCCCCCTCCCACCCCACTGAGTTCACAATGAATAAGTTGAGAATTCATATATTTGACATTTGTTTTCTGGATAAAGTTGCATACCCCAATTCTCTAGAACCAGCTTGGTAGGAGTATCAACTAACACTTCCAACAGCCAGGGGTGTCTGAGTGGTTCAGTCAGTTAAAGCGTCTGACTTTGCTCAGGTCATGATCTCACTCAGGTCATGTTCTTGCAGTTCGTGAGTTTGAGCCCTACATCGGGCTCTCTGCTGTTAGCGCAGAACCTGCTTCAGATCCTCTATCCCCCTCTCTCTCTGCCCCTCCCTGCTCATTCTCTCTCTCTCACTCAAAAATAAACATTAAAGAAAACTTCTAAAAGTCATCAACATGTTCAAAAAATTAGAGTGAGTCACACAAACTAATAGATCAGCCCATTTTAAAGCAATCTATTAGGTTATTCATAAAAGTCTTTATTGAGTATTTATTATGACTCAGGAACCTAGGTATTAAGGTCCTGGATATACACCAGTAAACAAAGCAAATATCTCCACTCTTGAGGAAGTTAAATTTTGGTAACTTATATTCTTTAAATAGTTGTTCAGTGATCATCCCATTGTTACTTAAGCATTCTCTTTGGGAGGTGCCAACTCACTTCCAGCTCCCTCCAACAATCTTCAGTACTCCCCTGAAGACTCCTGGCAATTACTATTTTATCTGTTTCACTACATTTTCAGTGATGGCAGAGTCTCCTGGAACTTGGTTTTTCCATATGCCACCCATCTAGGCTTCCCCTTTATCCAATTCTGATTTCAAAGAGTCACCAGAGTTATTTTTTATAACCATTTTTTAATGTTTATTTTTGAGAGAGAGAGAGAGAGAGAGAGAGAGAGAGAGAGAGAGAGCAGGGGAGGGGCAGAGGGAGAGGGAGACACAGAATCCAAAGAAGGCTCCAGGCTCAGAGCTGTCAGCACAGAGCCCAATGCAGGGCTCGAACTCATGAACTGCGAACTGTGAGATCATGACCTCAAAGTCAGATGCTTAACTGACTGAGCCACGAAGGAGCCCCAGAGTCACCAGAGTTAAATCCAAAATGTGGCAAGAAGTTGGAGGGAATAATGAAGTGTTAGATTTAAATTATTTTTGGTTAAAAACAAAAATTACTTAGGGTGGTAACTTAACATTTCCAATCACCACAGAATTCTGTAAGTAATGCTTCATTAGATTACCAAGAATTTTGGACTTTTGTGTGTATATAGGGGTTAGGGAGATGGGAGGAAAAGGAGGTAAGCAGTAGAGGTTGTTAAAAGATAAGAAGGGAGAGGATAAAAGCTTATATTCTCAACACCATCAATTTAGGCAAATCTAGTATTTTAGAAGGTTCTTCATGTACAACCTGGAAATGTACATTAACAGGAAACTTTCTGCCCACTCCTTGCCTCTCCTTTTCCCATCCATGTGTCTGCTGGGATCTGTCAGTAGGTGGAAAACATTGTCATTGTTTATAATGCTCATAAGCCTTCATGGATGTGAATGACATATATTTAGAAATCAAAATAAAGCTTTAGGAAGATCTTCAATTTAATGGAAACTAGTCTAGTCATTTGGGAACCACAAGAGCTTTTTAGGGAAAATCTGCCTCTGCAAGTTGGAGGAAGTGTGGGTGTATTGGAGTCCCGGTGACACCTTGTGATGTCAGTCACCCCCTGCCTGAGGTTGATTGGCTATGAAAAGCTAAAGCAGAGTTTAAATTCCTGCACCATCAGAGAAGTGAACATCAGAACATCAACACAAGAGTGGCTTCACTGGGCATAGATTTCCTCTGTGAGAACTTCAGACTCATTGTTGAGACTTTTGGGGAAAAGTCTTTGTGAACTGAAGAGGGTAAGAAATTTTCATTTTTGAAAAATTTTAAAATGACTTCTGCTATGTTTGGAAAATATTAAACATGTATATATGTTGAGAGGCATTATGCCATGCAGAAGAAAGATGGGGAGAGCTGAGCCTTGGGTTAAAATGATTCCCAGTTTTGTGCCTGATGTTTATGCCACAGCAAATAATGATATTCAAGTGACATGTTAAGTCAATAGAACCAGATGTTCTCTATATTACTCTAATTAGACCTCTGCATTCAGGAGGCCTATGGAGAGTCATTTTGAAGATTAGCTTTAATTAGCAAAACAAAATTTTACATTTAGGTTTTATGGATATAATGACATTCATGGCCTACAAAACATTATGAAAGAATCTAAAGTAGACTAGCAGGACTTCCAAAATATAGTCTTTTAAATTAAAATCATTTAATGCTATTAATCTAGATATATCCAATAATATTCATTATGAACTGAGTAACTGAAAGAAGATGCTAAGACTACTGAAATAAACCAAGGATGTGATAATTACAGTATTTTTGTATTGTCTACTTAGGTATTTGTGTTAGCATGATGCCTTGCAAACAGAATGCAATAAAATGTTGAGTATAACTATCTTTTAAAAACATTTTCTAGCATAGAAGACTTAAGAAATATATATTCCAATCCATGTGTATTTTTATTTACTGCATTTATTCCACTTCATCCAAATCAGAAGTGTCTGTCTTCCATAATAGAAAATGGGAATTGTGGTCAGGCAATGCATTCTCTGTTACATCTAGAAAATCCCACATGTAATAGCAGTACTTCAAGCAACCTGTCTTTTCTTTAGGAGCAATAGCTTCTAGTGAACCATACTTTCTGTTTACCTGAGGGCCAAATGCACTATCCTACTTTGATGTGGTTGGTTGGTTAAAATGTGTGAACAGTTTTCTAAGGGCATTAGTCCACTTACCTACCCCAAAATGGTAATGTGGACCAATGTGCCTCAAATGCTTAGACACCTTCCAAATTTTAATTTGAATTTTAGGGCACCTTGGAGTTATTTTATTGTGGTTGAAGGCATATGATGTAGGATTGATTGTAATTGACCTCAAGACAAATATAATTGGAAGGATTTGATATTTTTATTGCCTTATTTGTTTGGTTCTCTGAAATCCTGATATAATCATATCCTGGCCAAATTCCATTTTATTTTAAAAAAGTAATAATGAGGGACACCTGGGTGGCTCAGTCAGTTAAACGTCCAGCTCTTGACTTTGGCTCAGGTCATGATCTCATGGTCTGTGAGTTCAAGCCCCATGTGAGGCTCCATGCTGACAGTGCAGAGCCTGGTTGGGATTCTCTCTCTCTCCTTCTCTTTCTCTTCCCCTCCCCCACTTGTGCTTTCTCTCTCAAAATAAATACATAAACTTAAAAAAATAAAATAAAAAATAAAAACACTAATTGAAAGCCTAAATTAGGGTTAAAGATCTGACTTCTTTTAATGCTTGATGGCAGACTATATATTCTATGAGAGGCAACTTCAGCTCTTACAGGACCCCAGGCTGTCTTTTATTTTTGTTCAGGAAATTATTGCTTTAGGTCAGGGTGCTAAATGGTATTTCTAGAAGCACAAGCAAGTTACTGCATCTTTCTTATGTTTCATAATATTCTATCCCTAAGAAACTTGAACACTGGAAACACATACTTTCTTTGCAAAAATACACAACATTCATTAGTTTAGGGCATCCCTTAAGTTTTTTTTCCTATTTAGATAAAAGAGAATCAACAAAACAAAACAAAAACAAGAGGAGAACTCTATTGGCCTTTATCAAGTCTGGAATATTGCTAGCTTTCAGAAGAACATCAGAGATTATCACCCTACTCAAATTTCACTTTGAAAATTAAAATGGTGAACAATCTAATTTTCATTCGACCTATGACACCAAAACCATTAGCATGTAGTTATTTTGAGAATATCACATTTAAGGGAAATGTTCCTTAAAAAATGAACCTATGAACTTAAAAAAACAAAACAAAACAAATCAAAAAACAAAAAAAACTTTGTGGGAACTAAGGGGAAATAGAGTGGAGGAAAAATTTTCCTCTACTCTTGTAGGGTCTCCAGCTGGGTTTAAGAATTAAACTGACATAAATCAGATTAGCTGGAGAAAAGCAAACATGTTTCATTAACATTTTTACATCTCCATGAGAGCCTTCATAAGAGAATGAAGTCCTGAAGGAGTGATCACAGAAGGCTTTTCTACCTTTTAGATAAAGGAACAATACACCTGTAAAGAACTGACAAGACAAGGGGCTTTGGGCTGGGATGTAAATTACAAGGAAGTGATTAGGAAGACAGGATTAGTTTAACAAGGTTTGTACAGATTTCTCTCAGCCTTAACCTTTCTTCTCTCAGGATGAGAGTGTCTTCCTTCCTCTTGGTGTAGTGAAGCCAACTTTCACATGGGAGTTTCTTGCTTTCAGGAAGATAAAGGAGGATCAGAGCATCTTTCTTGCATTTGCTGTTTCCCAAAGGCCTTTAGCTCAAAATAATTTTTATGTCAAGGAAGCATATTTTGGGATGCAAGATATTCCGGTTTCCTTCAGAAGTAATATTTTTTTGAATTAGGTTTGTTTTAGATGGAGTTGAGCATTTTCATATGTTTTTCTGTTAATTTTAGGTAGAGGATTTGAAAAAGAACTAAAAATATCAAAACACAAAGACTAATATGAACTATGCTGAATTAGAATAAAGAAAATACCACAAATGAAGAACAACTATGTTGAAGTGAGATAATGCTCATGATATAAAATGGGAGAATCTATTGGACCATTTGACCTGAAAGTAGAAATGAGCAACATTCTCAGTTTCCTTCGGATTTCTACTGTTTTCTTGAATAAATTAAAAAATAAGATTAGATGACTTCTAGAGCTCAATGTTACAGACATTATTCAGCATATCCAGACATTAGTGAGCAATGTATTCTTATTTCTTAGATCGGAGATTAAAATCATTCAGAGTATCTTAAAAACAAAAGCGAAGTCTGAAATAAACTTTCAGGATTTTGCACAAAATGTATGGAAATCCATCTGACTAATTTATTAGGGCAACTACAAGGCTAACAAGTGCCGGGCAAATTATTTTTCCTTTAGATCATTTCAATAACCTTTTGCATTAGCATGTAGTACATCTATTTTTAGATACAGAACAAGTTGTTTTCCAAACCACCAGTTCTTGAGGTGTGAAATGAAGCCACCCTTCAGGAAAATACAGTTTGATTTGGCATGTTTCTCTCAGCGTAATTCACAAGTACGTCCCAAAGCTCTAATCTTCCTGAGATCCTTCAGTAATGCAAATGACTGAATTTAGTCATTTAAATGAAAGAATTTAGTATAATCTATGTATAATATATGACCAATTGTAGCACAGTAGATATTAAGAGCTTTCTGGAGCTGTACTATGTAAGCTGCCATAGTAAACCTCTGCAGATCAGGAAGACAAAAGGCAAAAACAATCTATGTTGTTTAAATATTATTTCGAAGTTATAAATGTGACTGAGAAGCAATGTGTGTATGTATATATGTGTGTATATAGACAAATGATGATGACCTATCGATGGTATCAGTACATTTTGGTTTAGGTGTGTATTTGCCAGGTTGCTGTGCCACAATAATGTGCATAATTATCATAAAAGTGAATTGATCAGAAATTTCTTGATTCCTCTTTCTTTACTTGTTCCTCTATTTGTCCTATTTTGTGTGTTAGGGAAGAAGCATTTATAGACCTTCTCACTGAAGTATTTCCAATTTGTCTCTTAGAAGTGAGGTTTCTTTTTAACCGGTTTACTGAGATATAATTCAATATATACTTTACACACTTGAAGTGTACAGTTCATTAACTTTTAGCCATTGCATAGAGCTGTACAACCTTCAGCAAAATCAGTTTTAGAACATTTTCATCACCTCCAAAATTCATTCCTTAACCTATCACCCTCAAACTCTCCTCCAGTCCTGGGCAAACACATCCTTTCTATCTCTATAGATTTGCCTATTTGGGACAGTTCATACAAAAGGAATCATACAATATTGTGCCTGGCTTCTTTCACTCAGTATAATGTTTTCAAGGTTCCTCTGCTTTGTAGCATGTATCAGTACTTCATTCCTTTTTATGGGTGAATAATATTCCATTGTATAGATACAGTACTTTTTATTTATCTATTCATCAGTTGATGGACATTTGGATGAGTTGTGCTTTTCAATAGGAAGAAAATGTCAAAAAGTTAAAGCTGTATTTCTTTAGCATTAAGGAAAACATCTTCTGTCCTTCATCACAGGCAGAGTTGCCACTGCCGGCTATGAAGACCAGCATCCTGCTTTTGTTCCTTTGGGGGTTGTCCTGTGCTCTCCCAGTAAGTATCATGGCAGAGATATATGAAAAAAGGCCATTTATACCTAAGATTCCACAATTTGCATTGGCTATAAGCCAGATGGCTGGCTCTAGATGAAAACAGTAGTTTCTTAGGAAGCTGTTTTCTTTAAAATATCATCTGAATTATTCCTTATGCTGTTTATTCACATAGCTAGGATTCTCATTTTTCTTCATCATCAATGGTTCTCAAAGTGTCATCCCCTGAGCAGCAGCAGCATCAAGTAGGATTTTGTTAGAAATATAAATTCTCAGGTCCTGCCTCAGACCTACTGAGCTGTACTCTCTAAGGATGTGGCAATTTTTGGTTTAACATGGCATCTAGGTGATTCTGATTCATGCTAAAATTTGACTATCACTGCTCCTAAGTGTCCATAGCTACTGCCTTGGAAATTTCTCTGTGGGCTAACCATGTATACTAAATTTTCCAGGTAGCCAGGTATCATAATACTGAATCTGAGAGCTCTGAAGAATGGATGGTGAGTAGAAATAAGATTAAAAAATATTTTTAATTTAATATAATAGTATAACCAAATTGGCTCCACTGCAAATGTTGAAACTGCTAATGATTTAATGAATACCTTAATCTAAGATATAGGGCTATAATTTCTAGTTCATATGAAAAAAATTAGTTCATATAATGCTTCGACTTCAACTTAATAGTATAATTTGGTAAGGAGGCATTTTTTGCATTTAATTTTATTTTCATAATGGATGTGTGCAGTAGCAGAAGGGGATGGATGACAGTGAACCAAGGCTGCTCTTTGGAGTGCCAGCTGGCTCAGCTGGTTAAGCGTCTGACCCTTGATTTCAGCTCAGATCGTGATCTCACCGTTGAGAGACTGAGCCCCTGTCATGCTCTGCACTGGGCATGCAGCCTGCTCAAGATTCTCTCTCTCCCCCTCCCTCCCCTGCTCAGGCTCTCTCCAAAAAAAAAAAAAAAAAAAAAAAAAAAAAAAAAAAAAAGACTGCTCTTAAAGGATTAGGACGAGAGATCTGTTTTACCAGGAGATGTCTGGAAGGCAAGAGGTCAAGTCTTAGAAAGTGAGAAGAGAAAGAAGAATGAGAGGATACCAGAGTCTCTGGAATAACACCTAAATGTTAATTGTGTGTTGACTCTGAATGGCTCAAGAACCATTGCCAGGCTGTTCTGTGCTTTACATGAAAACACTGAGACACAAGGAGTAACCTAGTCTGTCTAGGTTACACTGTTAGTAAGTGTTAGAGCCAGACTTTAAACCCAGGTCACCCTGGCTCCAGAATCCACATTCTCTATCAGGGTGTTATATCCCTCTCAGGAAGGGCCAAGTCTAGAAGACCAGTAGGTTCTCAAGATTGAAACTACAAATAATGCTTAAAATTTTATGCTAAGGCAGAGTGTTTTGCTCATAACCTTGTTTCCTGTTGGCTTTTGCACATGGTGCAGCTTGGGCACAACACTATTAGTGGTGGCCAGATAATGTCAGAGGCTTGAGATGGGGTCCTGTCCCTGCCTGAGATTAGAATAGACATTGCAGGATTTCTTATATGAACTTTCATCAGAGATGTCTTTCTGCTGGTTAATTGAAAAGTAGCCACTGCAGATCCTCCCTCTTATTCAACCAAACACTCTAGAGTACCGCAAACATTTGGCATGAGAAAAATACCAATGTTTGCTCCCTTTCATCCCTTAATTCCAAATGATAACTGACAGAGTTATCTCTGAGAGCCTGCCATTGTGCCTCCCTGCAGAGTCACAGGGCAAAGACTTAGAGTGACTTAGATTATATAGTCACAGGGCAAAGACTTAGATTATATCTCCTTCCTCTGGGGAGATACCCCTGCCTAGCATAGCTGAGAGGCTTGTTAAAGACATGTTGATAGCAGCTCCAGTGCTGTACTCTGCAGCTCATAACCATCACTTAGCAGCTTGGAACCAGGAGGGATTTGAGGGTTTTGCTGTGCTTGAGGGAAAGGGGGAGTGTAGATGAGGAGAAGGCACCAGGATTACAAAAAGTGAAATAAATCAGAACTATGCCCTGATTAAGTTTCAGACTTAGGTTTTTGGTTGTTTTTTTTTTTCTTTTTTTTCCTCATGGAGGTGATCTTATGTGATTCAAGAAGTGTTTAGTGGCTTTCTCAATTCAGTTTTGTCTACTACTGAATTTTATGAAGTGATGTTCTCAAAATGCATTGTTTCTTTATATCATACTGAAAAATTCTCAAGATGTTTCCAATTTCATCCTCACAGCAAGTCTGTGGAGTATGCACAGTTGTTGCTAATATTCTTAATTTATAAATAAGAAATTGACATTGGACAGGTGAAGGGAATTGCTCAAATTCACAGAGTGACCAAACATTGCAGTTTACCCAAGACTTAGGGGTTTCTTGGAATATCTGAATTTCAGCACTAACATCAGACAGTTGGTTTTCAGGGATAAAACCAAAACCAAGGAGCTAATTGAGACTTAAATCTAGGTTCTAAGCTTCAATGCTGTTTTTCTTTCCTATGTTACATTTCATCCAGGTTGTATGAACAACCAGCTTCAAAGAAAGTATATTTTTTCTCTAAGTGAAGTATCAGAAACACAAAAACCTTCCCACAAGATCTTTTCCAGGCCATTGGGTCACCTCACATTCACTTTTTTTTTTTTTTTGCCATTTCACCATAAAATGTCATACCTCATGTAAATGTAAAATATATGACAAGAAACTGAAAAAAAAATCCCTTAAAATGACTTTAAATATTTGCAAGACATGGTCTATCTGTGAAGGAGTAACTTGTTTTTCTTCCTTTTTTTACAGGGTAATTTGGCTCAGACACCAACACCACCCTTGGTAACTATCTTGTTCATTTTTTTGGTCATAAACATCTCATAAAGTAAATTTACTTTAACACTCTTCTCATCACCTTAGGCCATTTGGACAGCAGTAAATCCAAACCGCAAGCAACTGATGTATATCATATATTTTTCTTTCCTTGGGAATTACTAACAGGAAAAATAAACAACTTCTTTTTCCTTTTAGGAGAGCAGTGAGTCATCTGAAGAAAGTAAAGTTAGCTCAGAGGAACAGGTAATTAAACAGACCTTTCTTAACTTTTCAGACTACTTAGGAGTTGAAGGAAATGATGTTAGATTAAATTACCTGGCAACAATTCTAAATGTAATATTTTCTAACCTTTGGTTATGCTAGCTAAATAGTCCCAGAAAATAAGAAAAGAAAAATGAGTGGGAGAATTCAGATGTTCATTCCATATATATCACTGGGGCCAGAATGTAGACACTGTGGCTCATAGTTAAAAAGAATACACATACAAACACACACACACACACACACACACACACACACACACACACAAATGGTCATAAACCATGATAGACAATTGTTCATTTATCACTCTAAAATGTTGCTTTTATAATTGGAGTAGTTCAGATCAGGCAGAGAAAGCCTTCTGGCTCACATGAAGCACTTGCTGGGTCTAGAGACCTCCTCCATGTTAAGTATCTTGTTGGAGGAGAGAATAGGAAATCCCTGAAGAAAGTTTAATAAAACAGCTTCTTTAGTAATGACTTGTCTAAACAGTCTCAATGGTGATTCTGGGAATGAGAAAAGCTGAATTAGTTTATAATTATATCCCTTTAATAAAAAGCTGGCTTTCTTTCTCTTGCGTGCACACTTTTTTTTTTTTCATTTTTCTAAGACTAAATGTCATTACTTTTTTGGCTCTTCTATTATTTTGACTAAACTCAAACCTGTGGGGCTCCAGATATTCCAGGAACCAGGTTTCTCCCTGAAGCTTTGACCCATGTTGCACTCTACCTTCAACCAGTTAGAGGATGAATTATTTGGTTTTTTTTTTTTTTTACCATTATTTACTAAAGGTTTGTCAAAGCAACAGTCTAGAAATTTACAGGCATAGAATTGGGGCTGTTTTCTGGAGATGTGATTTATTGCCTCCATATTCTCTGAGCTCTCAAATGAAAGTAATAGTCCCAGTTTGAGAAGTGTGTAATATGTGCCATTGAATTATGGGAACTAAAAAGATGCTTAGTTCCAGGACACCAGTGTAAATCTAGCAATGGGAAGACATATCATCATATTGTACTCTCAAATGGAAAGTCAGACATTGATCAGTAGGGGCAGGTGGAAAAATAAAAAAACAAAATTGGCAAGGATGCTCTGCTATGAGGTATGGTAGAGAGAACAGATTTTTCTAGAGCATAATGAATGAAGACTCACTATCTTTCCTTGTCTGTGTAGAGCATACAATTGTTCGACTTATGGGGATAATCTCTCTGAGCTCACACTAAGAATAAGCTTCCCTGGTGGTCTCACTAGTTGCAGTCTTTTAGCTAAGCCTTCTATGGGCAACTCTGCCTGTGTGGGTGAAGTATAAATACGGTTTGGGTGAGATGTATATCTTACTATAATATTTTACTATCATTTTAGTTAAAGGTTTCATTATACTGCCCTAGTACATTTTCCCCCCCAGAGTTGAGAAAAAAATATTTGGGTCTTTTAAAAATCACCCAATATTTTTAAAAACTCTGTTTTAAACCAAACAATTTGATGAGTATTACAAACCATCTCTTTAATGTACAAAAAAAATTCTCTGAGAGTTTCTTCCTGGGATCAGACTTACAATATGATTTGAGTTTCATAAATGTGATTTCTATAAAGGTTTTTGAGAAAATTTCTACAGCATTGAGTGAACTGTGTCTATATAAAATGGAATGACTTGAGTTTCAACTCCTCTTCCTTCCTCTTTAACCTCTGGTAGAGATGTTATTGAGCAGTAAAACTGATCATGGGCTAGAAGGAGGGACATAAGAAGAAGAAAGTAGAAAGAGCCTAGATAATACCCTCTGTATCAGCTCCTGGCATACTGACATGTTTGTTAACCCCAAACTCCAGGCCAATGAAGACCCTAGTGACAGTGTTGAATCAGAGGAGGGCCTTGATGATCATCAACATGTGCATAGACCAGCTGGTGGCCTCTCTAGGAATGGAGGAAAAGAAGGAAATGATAAAGATGATGATGAAGATGACAGTGGAGATGACACTTTTGGTGATGATGACAATGGGCCAGGACCTGAAGAGACACAAGAAGGAAACTCCAGACTCAAAAGTAATGAAGACTCGGCTGACATCACACAATCCAGGGAAGACAGTGCACCGCGAGGGGAAGACAGTGCCCAAGATACTACCAGTGACAGCAGGGACCTTGACAATGAGAATGAGGTGAAGAGCAGGTCTGAGGGAGGTGGCTTTGCTCAAGATAGTGAGAGTGAAGAACACTGGGTGGGAGGTGGCAGTGAAGGGGATAGTAGCCATGGGGATGGCTCTGAGTTTGATGATGAGGAAATGCAGAATGATGATCCAGACACTATCAGGAGTGAGAAAGGCAACCTCAGAATGAGCAGTGCTAGTGTCGAATCAAAAGGAAAGAGCGATGAGCAAGCAAGCACTCAGGATTCAGTTGACAGCCAATCAATGGAGTATCCAAGGAGGAAAATTTTTAGAAAGTCCCGCATTTCTGAGGAGGATGACATAGGTGACCTTGATGATAGCAACATAATGGAAGATGTCAAGAGTGACTCCACAGAAAACACCAATTCCAAAGATGCTGGCCTCAGCCAATCCAGGGAAAACAGCAAAAGTGAATCTCTAGAAGACAGTGAGGAGAATCAGTCTCAAGAAGACAGTCAAAATGTACAAGACCCCAGCAGTGAATCTAGTCAAGAGGTTGATCTGCCATCTCAAGAAAATAGTAGTGAATCTCAGGAAGATGTAGTGAGTGAGTCCAGGGGTGACAACCCAGATAATACCACCAGTTACTCAGAAGATCAGGAAGATAGTGACTCCAGTGAAGAGAACAGCTTGAACAATCCCTCCAGTTCAGAAAGTGAATCAAGAGAGGAGCAAGCTGACAGTGAATCCAATGAAAGCCTCAATGACAGTGAATCCAAGGAAAGCCCAGAGTCCACTGAGGACGAGAATAGTTCTAGCCAGGAAGGCCTCCAGTCTCACAGTGCCTCAGCAGAGAGCGAGAGTAAAGAAAGCCAGTCTGAGCAGGACAGCCAGTCTGAAGAAGATGATGTCAGTGATTCTCAGGACAGCAGCAAATCAAAAGAAGACAGCAACTCTACTGAGAGCAAATCAAGCAGTGAGGAAGATGGTCAGTCAAGAAACACTGAGATAGAAAGCAGAAAATTAACAGTTGATGCTTATCACAACAAACCCATTGGGGATCAAGATGACAATGACTGCCAAGATGGCTATTAGCATCAGCATCAGCATCACTAGCTTTCCTAAGAAGTGGCTCTCACATACAGGAGTCTTGGGGGTTGGGGAATAGGGAAATCATTATAACTATAATTTATTGATGTTTTTATCAGAAGGACAACCAGAGGCCATTTCTTTCTGAAAGGAAATGCTGGATATTATATTTGTTTCTAGAGTGTCACCAATTTATAGGGGTTTAAATACTGTCAAATGATACCAGAACACACTCAATGAGACTGGAAGCAAGGAAAGATGTACAGCTTCACAACTGAAATAGTTACTAACTCATTAACATAACAGTTATTGAGGTTCTATTACGTACCAGGTACTGTGCTAGGTGCTGGGATATAATGAAGCTTAAGGCTTGTTTCTTGCTCCTGAGGAGCTTATAGAGGGATAAATAAAGTTCAAAAGCTAAAGAGGGATACATATGAGGGAAACAAGGATTATAACAATGCAATGTGGTGAGTGCTGTAAGAGGTATGATCAAAATACATGGAAGCACAGAACATGGGACTAACTGCCTTGGATAATCAGGGAGGGCTTCAAAATAGGACACTAGAGTTGGAGCACTGCATAAGATTTCTCCATTGAAGACAAGAGAATTCTGTTTATCCTTGGGATAAGCAACAGTGAATCCTATATGATGAAATATTTAGTTTGTGAAAACACTTTCAAATTACAGCACAGGAGGTATTTTGGACAAACAAAACTTTGTTTTGATGCTTTTTGAGGAATTCCCATGAACACTGCCTCACTCACAACTGGTGATATGATATGGAAGGCTGGGTGGGAAATAGTAGAGAGATCCCTCTTTGAATAGATAGATAACTTTTAGCTTTATTTTTTCCCTAAAGTCAGTCTATGTGCAATGCTGGAAAACTATTCTCTGAGTCTTTTACATATGTTGCACATAGCGAAATTGTGTACATAGAATTCAATTGATTTTTGCCAAATATCTTTTGAAATGTTACCTCAACATAAAATATGTTTTGTAATAAAGACAATAATATCTAGAAGAAATGTGTGCTTATTTTATAGTGATATTAATTATTAGGAAACATCTGTATTAAACAACTCTTCCTTTAAAACATTAAAGAGTAGTTTCCTTTCTTCCATTAAAATAAATGATTTTCCTAAATTATTTCATGAAAATTTTATTTATAATTCAGGTAGAATTTTGATAAAATTACTTTATGTGTTGCTTATATTTTATTAAATATACCTGTTAGAGATAAGGAAAAAAGAAAATGAAGCAAGCTTTCAACATTGCTTAAGGCCATGCCAAAAGTTCATAATGTTTGGGTTTAACATTAGTTCTTGCTGGTATCCCAGACTGTCATTTGTGTAAACTCTGGAATCTACAGGGAAACATATTTCTTTTATTTTTTAATTATTTGAAAGAAACTACTGTACATCAGCACTTTTACTTTTCAAATGTGTCCATTGGAATACATCAGAATTCCCCTACAAATTTATTAAGAGAATCAGGAAGATTTTCTAACCTTCAGTCTGACCCTCCCCATCCTTCCATAAGCTCAATTCCCTTACAATGTCAAAGCTGAGAATATTAGAATATTCTCTAATCCTATCTCCTGAGATTTTAATTTAGTAGGTCTAAAGTGAAACCCAGAATTCTGTTTTTAAAAGGATCCCAGGAGTTCTGATGCAAGCCCATCCACATACTTGTATTTGAGTTCTCTAGCTCAATGGATTAATTAACTGGTTCTAATTAAATTTCCAAGGGTGTACATGTGAGGAAGTAATTAACCTCTTTAGAGAGTTTAAGATGTTTTGGGACAACTGAGGTAAACTTTGGGGAGTGACTAAGAAAACAGGGGAGAAGCACATTCCAAGCACAGGGAACAAAAGAGTAGATGTACAAAATTGTTCATGGCATGTTAATGTATGACAAAAATATCTAGTGTTACCAAAGCATTGGGAAGAGAGAAGGAGAAAGGGGAAGTGATAAGATAAGAGATTGCTGGAAAGGTGAGCTGGGATCCAACATGAAGGTCTCTGAATGCCAGATTAAGGAGAACAGCCTCATTAGTGAGTACCTGCCTAGAGCTAGGTTTTCATATATGATATACATATCAAAAACATCTTTGACATCGATATTATAATTTCTCTACTCACTTTAAAAATATATATATAACAAATAGCAGATGAAACACAGAAAAGCTAAGTTAAGTATCCTACTCCAAAATCCAAGAAATAGCAGAGTCTGATTCCATTTCCGTGCAATGATGAACCACTGAAAATTTTAAGCAGTGAGCATTCATGAATATATGAATATGGTCTTATCTGCTTGAAAAATGAGCAAAGAAATGCTATATTCTCTAGTTTCTCTCAGCATGTAAAGAACCTAAGAAAGTGACTGAGAAAGTCACTTTCTAATGGCTTGTTTCCCTAAACCTGTTATTTTGAGAGTCACATTAGTGGAGAATTCATTCTTACTTTCCCTAAAGATTCCCATTAAAAATTTATATGTATATATATGTATATATACATAAAATATATATGTATTTTCAGACCGAAGATTACTATTGAAGATTTTGTAAAAAGAAATGCCATGGTATGTTGGAGAAACCAGCAATACTGATGTCCAAAAAAGGAAGCTTATACTGAGCTCTTTAGCAAGCATGGCTTAATGTGAAGAACTCATTCAGCCTGGAAGCCACTGATTGCCACAAGGCACTAGACACTGGCTTGTATTGCTGTTATCACTGGCAATGACTCTAGATGTTGCTGACAATACTGGTACTACTGATTCCAGCTGTCACTGCTGCCAGAGACCATTCTCCATGAGCCCTGCTTCACTGTATCACAATGAAGTTCTCAATTCAAAGTCCATGATAGATGCATAAAATTGTCAGATCCTACACTAAATGCTTATGTACTAGTAAAGGGACCCTAGAAAGAAAGTATCTTCATTTTCAGTTTCTACAACACAAGATGAATTTTATCTTTTAACCAGACATGTAAGGTGGTAACGTATGTGCCATATGTAAGAGGAGGTTCAGATGCTGGGTGAGCAAAAAGAATGAAAGATATCCTACTGATGGGGAGAAGATCCATGTCTACACCCAAAGGGAAGTAAGTAACATTAATGCCATGGGAATGACCAAGTCAACTTCCATGGCTGTGCGTGAGATCCACATTGGTGAACATAAGAGAAATAACACTAATACCAAAGGGAATGTATGGAACACCAAGGGAATTTCTCATGAAATACAGGGGAACTAACATTTATTGAGCAGACACTATGCTCTAACTCTGCACTAGGTGTCTTACTTTGGATCGGAGCTATAAGAATTCCAATGATGGGCTAGACTTGAGGCTATCCTCCTATATATAGTAAACGAACTCTAAAACTGAACTTCTTGGAGGTTATATCCCTAAACCCCCTAAAATTATTTGAAATGCTGATACATGTGGGTAGAAGATCCACAATTTTCATCAGATTCTTAAAAGAGTTTATGACTAACCTGCTAGAATCCAGTCAAACAAATAAAAGAAATAACACTGACATTCATAAGATCTGCCTGGATTTTGTTTTGTGAAACTATTGTTTTCTGTAAAAATCTAAGTCAGTGCTGAGGAAGAGCTGGGAGTAGAGCTTGATTCATGTTATATGCATTACTTGCTATGGTTAGCAGCTAAAGCTATGTAAGAAGGAAGATTATGTATCATAAAATATCTTTTTGTTCAAGAAGTATTTTTTTAGAGAGAGTGTGTGCACATGCACATGCATGTGAGCAGTGGGGGAGAGGTACAGGGAGAGGGGGAGAGAGAGAGAATTTTAAGCAGGCTCCACGCTCAGTGTGGAGCCCAACACAGGGCTCAATCTCACAACCCTGAGATCATTACCTGAGCTGAAATCAAGTTGGACGCTTAACTGACTGAACCACCTAGGCACCCCAACAAATACAATTTTTAATGGAACTGACATGTAACATATTAGTTTCAGGTATAGAACATAACGGTTCAACATTTGTATACACTGTAGAATGATCAGTAAGTCTAGTTACCATCTGTCTCCATGCAAAGTTACAATTTGTTTTCTTGTGATGAAACTTTTATTTATTTATTTTTTGTTAAATGTTTATTTTTGAGGGAGAGATTGACAGAGCACCAGTGGGGAAGGGGCAGTGAGAGGAGAGACAGAATCCAAAGCAGGCTCCAGGTTCTGAGCTGTCAGCACAGAGCTCCATGCGGGGCCTGAACTCACAAACTGGGAGATCATGACCTGAGCTGAAGTGATGCTTAACTGACTGAGCCACCACATGCCCCATGAGAACTTTTAAGACTCACTCTTTTGGCAACTTTCAAATGCGCACCACAATGCTGTTTATTACATTACAGGACTTATTTTAAAACTAGAAGTCTGTACCTCTTGACCCCCTTCACCTATTTTGCCCATTGTACAAAACAGTGCCCCTCTGGCAACCACCATTCTGTTCTATGTAGGTGTGTATGTATGTACGTACATATTTATTTATTTATTTTTAAGATTCCACATAGAAGTAAAATCATATGGTATTTGTTTTTCTCTGTCTGACTTACTTCATTTAATATAATGCCCTCTAGGTCAATCCATGTTGTTGCAAATGGCAAGATTTCATTCTTTTTTTAATGTCTGAGTAGTATTCCATTGTATATATACACCACATCTTCTTAATCCAGTCATCCATTGATGGAGATTTATGTTATTTCAATATCCATGAGATTATAAACAATGCTGTGATGAGCACAGGGATGCATATATCTTTTTTAATTACTATTTTCATTTTCTTCAGATAAATACCCAGAAAAGGAATTAATCATATGGCAGTTCTATTTTTAAGTTTTTGAGGAACCTCTATACTTTTTACCATAGTGGCTGCACCAATTTACATTCCTATAAGCAGTTTATGAGGGTTGCCTTTTTTCCATATCCTTGTAGACACTTATAATTTCTTGCCTTATTGATCACAGCCATTCTAACTGATACGAGGTGATATCTCACTGTGGTTTTGATTTGCATTTCCCTAATGATTAGTGATGTTGAGCATCTTTTCATGTGTCTGTTAGCCATCTGAAAAATGTCTGTTCAGGTCCTTTGCTCATTTAAAAAATTTTTTTTAAATGTTTATTTATTTTTGAGAGAGAGAGAGAGAGACAGAGCTTGGGTGGGGGAGGGGCAGAGAGAAGGGGAGACACAGCATCTGAAGCAGGCTCCAGGCTCTGAGCTGTCAGCACAGAGCCTGATGCAAGGCTCGAACCCACTAACTGTGAGATCATGACCTGAGCTGAAGTGGGATGCTTAACCAACTGAGCCACCCCGGCACCTCTAGATCTTCTGCCCATTAATCAATTTTTTGTTTGTTTGCTACGGAGTTGTAAGTGTTCTTTATATATTTTGGGTATTAACCCCTTACTAAATATGTCATTTGCAAATAATTTATTACATTCAGTTAAGTTGCTTTTTCATTTTCTTGTTAGTTTCCTTTGCTGTGCAGAAACTTTTTAGTTTGATGTAAATCCACTTGTTTATTTTTGCTTTTGTTGCCTTTGCTTTTAGAGTCAGAATCAAAAACTCATTGTCAAGACCCATGTCAAGGAGCTTACTCCCTATGTTTTCTTCTAGGAGTTTTATAGTTTCAGGTCCTACCTTCAAATCTTTAATTCATTTTGAGTTAACTTTGTGTATGCTGTAACACAGTAGTCTAGTTTCATCCTTTTGCATGTGGTTGTCCAGTTCCCCAACACCATTTACTGAACAGACTGTCCTTTCCTAATTGTATATTTTTTTCTGGCATTAATTAATTGAACATCTGTGCCTGGATTTATTTCTGGTCTTTCTATTCTGTTTCATTAATCCATGTGTCTATTTTTTATGCTAATGCCATACTGTTTTGATTGCTCTAGCTTTGTAATATAGTTTGAAATCAGAGAGACATATGATAATTCCAGCTTTGCTCTTCTTTCTCAAGACTGCTTTGGCTATTCAGGATCTTTCATGGTTCCATACAGATTTTAGGATTTTTTTGTTCTATTCTTCTGAAAAATGCCATTGGTATTTTGATAAAGATTGTACTGAATTGAGGTGGCTGGGTGGCTCAGTTGGTTTAGCGTCCGACTTCCGCTTGGGTCATGATACCATGGTTTGTGAGTTTGAGCCTTGCGTCAGGCTCCTTGCTGTCAGCACAGAGCCCACTTCAGATCCTCTGTCCCCTTTTCACTGTCCCCCCCCCCATTTAAAAAACAAATATTAAAAAATGAAAAAAAATAGATTGTACTGAATCTGTAGACTGCTTTGGGTACTATAGACATTTTAACACTAATTCTTCGAATCCATGAATACAAACTATCTTTCCATTTATTTGTATCTTTTTCAGTTTCTTTTAATTTTTGTTTTTACATTTATTTATTTTTGATAGAGAGAGACAGAGTCCAAGTGGAGGAGGGGCAGAGACAGAACGAGACACAGATTCTAAAGCAGCCTCCAGGCTCTGAGCTGTCAGCACAGAGCCCAACAAGGGGCTTGAACCCACAAACTGTGAGATCATGACCTGAGCCGAAGTCAGACGTTTAACCGACTGAGCCACCCAGGTGCCCCTTTTTCAATTTCTTTCATCAATGTCTTATAGTTTTCAGAGTATAAGCCTTTCACCTCCCTGATTAAATTTAGTCCTAGGTATTTTATTCTTTTTGATATAATTTTAAACAAAACTGTTGCCTTAATTTCTCTTATAGTTTTAGTATATAGAAACACAACAGACTTTTGTATATTGATTTTGTGCCCTGCAATTTTACTGAATTCATTTATTGGTTCTAATAGTTTTTTTGGTGGAGTCTTTAGAACTTCCCATATATAATATCATGTCATCTACAAATAGTAACAGTTTTACTTCTTCCTAATTTGAGTGACTTTTTTTTTTCCTTGCCCATTTCTCTGGCTAGGACTTCCACTACTATGTGTAATAAAAGTGGCAAGAGTGGGCATCCTTGTCTTGTTCCTGATCTTAGAGGGAAAGCTTTCAGCTTTCACCATTGAGTATGATGTTAGCTGTGGGCTTGTCATATATGGCCTTTATTATGTTGTGGTGCATTCCTTCTATACCTACTTTGTTGAGGGCTTTTGTCATAAATAGATGTTGAATTCTCTCAAATGCTTTTTGTACTCTATTGGAATGATCATATGATTTTTACCTGTCATTTTGTTAATGTGGTATATCATGTTGATTGATTTGTAGATGTTGAACCATCCTTGCATCTTTGGAATAAATCCCACTTTATTATAACACATGATCCTTTTAATGTATTGTTGAATTTGGTTTGCTAATGTTCCTTGAGGATTTTTGCCTCTGTGTTCATTAGGGATATCTGGCTGTAATTTTTGCGTGTCCAGTTTTGGTATTAGGATAATGCTGCCTCATGAAATGAGTATGGAAGTATTACCTCCTCTTCAATTATTTGGAAGTTTGAGAAGGACAGGTATTACAGCATCTTTGAATGTTTAGTTGAATTTACCAGTGAAGCCATCTGGTCCCAGGCTTTTGTCTGATGGGAGGTTTTTTATTACTCAGTTTCCTTACTAGTAATCAATCTATTCAGATCTTCTGTTTCTTTATGATACAGTCTTAGAAGATTGTATGTTTCTATAGATTTATCTATTTCTTCTAGGTTGTCCAATTTATTGGTATATAATTGTTCACAGTAGTCTCTTGTGATCTTTTGTATTTCTGTGGTATCAGTTATTAACTTTTATTTGACTCCTCTCTTTTTTTTCTTGGTGAATTTTTCAAGGAACCAGCTCTTAGTTTTATTTATCTTCTCTACTGTCTTTTTGATCTCTGGTTTATTTCCACTTTGATCTTTATTATTTCCTTCCTTCTACTAACTGTGGGCAACCAGAGCCATGTGATCAAGGACTGTTCTCTGTGTGGACTGTGTGTGTCTGCCAACTTAGTGGGGTAGTGGAAGAGCATAGGGCTGGGGTGCTCCCACTGGCTTTAGCAGAGTAGCAGGAAAATGCAGTGACTGTGCATGTCCCAAGTGCCAACAAGGAAGAAGAACTGTGCAAAAATGGAACTGACCAGCACCTTTGCCCCTAAAGAGAGTCCTAACAGACCCCTGCCCATCCAGTAGACACTTTAACATTATCAAATGAATCTCCTTCACATATAATATAGGTGCTTTTTAAACTGCTGCTTTTGCACTGGGCGCAGGGCTAGTGAATTTTCAATGCAAGCACTTTAAGAACAGTATCTCAGTACCTCAGAGCTCTCTAGGTCTCCTGGACATAAGCTTCATTGCTTTCCAAACTCACATGTCTTTCTGGTGAGGTCCCAAGAATGGAGGTGCCTGATGTGGGGCACGAATCCCACACTTGTCAGCAAAAAGCTATGGGTTTGTTCGATCCCTCCTAATTGTGATCAGGGGTGGGGTTTTTGGTGAGACTGCATCTTTGCCTCTCCTACCCATCTCAATGTGGCTCTTTTATTGTTTGTTGTGAAGGAGGTTTCAGCTACTTTTCAGGTCTTTTTCAGAGGGACTTGTTTCATATGTAGCTGTAGATTTGGTGTGTCTGTGGGAGGAGGTGTTTCAGGACCTTCCTATGCCACCATCTTGGACAATATTCCCTCAAAGAGATACAATTTTTAAACTTAAAAAAAATTAAGTTAGCTAACATACAGGATAGTATTGGTTTCAGGACTAAAACCCAGTAATTCATCACTTAGATATAACACTCAGTGCTCATCCCAACAAGTGCCCTTGTTAATGCCCATCACCCAGTTAGTTCATCCTCCCATCCACCTCCCTTCTAGCAACCCCCAGTTTGTTCTCTGTATTTAAGAGTCTCTTATGGTTTGCCTCCCTCTCCACCTTTATCTTATTTTTCCTTCCCTTCCCCTATGTTCATCTGTTGTGTTTCTTAAATTCCACATATGAGTGAAATCATATGGTATTTATCTTCCTCTGTCTGACTTATTTCACTAAGCATGACATACTCTAGGTCCATCCACATTGTTGCAAATGGCAAGATTTCACTCTTTTTGATTGCTGAGTAGTATTCCATTGAATATATGTTTGTGTGTGTATACGTACACACACACACACCCCACATCTTCTTTATCCATTCATTCATCAATGGACATCATTGGGCTCTTTCCATAATTTGGCTATTGTTTATAGTGCTGCTATAAATATTGGGGTGCATGTGCCCCTTCAAATCAACATTTTTGTATCCTTTGGATAAATAATACCTAGTAGTACAACTGCTGCGTCGTAGGGTAGCTCTATTTTTAATTTTTTGAGGAACCTCCATACTGTTTACCAGTGTGACTGTACCAGTTAGCAAGGAATAAAAATTTTACATTTCTTAAATGTTAATAGGAAACATAATAAAAATAAATATTCTCTAAATACAATTTTAAACCATATAGTTCCTATGTATTCCAATTATATTTAGATTCTGTGTAGTATGTAGATACTGTAGAGATTGAGAATTATCCCAGTGCCCATTCTCCTCTTCTTTGTGTTAGTAACAGAAATCTTTGGTTTTCAATTAGGTACACAGGTGTTCAGAAGACTCCGTTCTCCTTCTCAGCGTCCTTGCAGCTAGGCACGCACATGTGGCTGAGTTGTGGCCAACAGAACATTAACATAAGTGGTGTGCTTTGCCGCCTTCCTTTCCTCTCTTCCCCACTGACTGGAAACTGGCAGCTGTTGAAATAGCCTCTTTGTAACAAAAGGCACCCTCATCTTAGTTGTTTCACAAGAGAGAAATGAAGTTCAATCTTATTTAATCCACTGTATTTGGGGATCTCCTAATTATAGTAGCTTAATCTATATTCTCACTAACATGTACGTAGCAGTGTATAATCAGAGACTACGTGAATATAATTTTAAGTGCATAGTATTTTAGATTTCTCACCAGAAACACTAGGTAATCTTTCCTTTACTTAATAACTGAAAAAAATGTGTTCTTTAATTGTGCTCTCATGATATTTTTATGTGTACTCCATAGGCTTTTATATTATTTAGATAAAATTAACTTTTAGACTATAAATTATTAATTTGATATAGAAAAAATACACAATAGAGTCAGTTAAAATAAATAAAATATTTAGCCTTTGCCAACATGGGTAATGAAGAAAATGCCACAGTGCATAAACTATTCCTTGAGAAAAAATGGTAGTTATACCAATGTTTCATGAAATTGCTAGAAACCATTTGGTAAATTTCTACATCAAGGACTAAAATTATTGGTCAAATTTTCAGTTTGAGACATTGATTATTCAAGTACAATTTGCAAATCCAGCTATTGTGAATGAGTGTAATGAAAATGAGGTAAGGATGTAGATCTGCTCCTATTTCATTGTAAGCTGTCTACTGGTTCTCAGCCCTGGTTGCACATCACCTGACTAGTTAAAAAAAAAAAAGTCTTTACTTAGACTCCATACCAGAGATTCTGACTTAAGAACTGTTCTAAGTTTGGGCTTTGACACTGGTAGTTTTTGAAGTACAACATAATTCTAAAGTGCAGCCAGCACTGAAAACTCCTGTGGTAATATAATAGCTAATATAATATAATCGTAACTGGGCCATTCTTGGGTCCCATTTGTAGGTCTAATATTGGAAACAAAGCACTAAACAAACTCCAATCCCATTTTATATAATGAGTTGAATTCTTACATCAGTTACACAGACTTCTCTGCTTCCTCTGTCAACACATAAATAGGCCCAACAGTTGAGTAACTGGAGCATATAGTTATCACCAACTTACAGATGGGAACTGCTCAAGACAATAAGTTATCATAAAATATGTAAGGATATTTTTGCTTTTTGGTCAACTGCCCATTCCAAGGCCAGTCAGAATATAACATCTCTTGAGTTTCACTCTCATTGGCTTTCTATCAACATTTGTCTTGTCATCAAAATTAATCTTGCTTAAGTTCATGAATGGTTTCCCTCTGTGCTTGCACTGCAATACATACTGCAGATATATAAACAGATATAACAGATGGAAGTAATCAGAGCAGGAGAAATATCTACAGACTATATAGATCTCATGGTGAGACACACAAAGCATAAATCCTGGCTTTCCCTTTTTGGCACAGATTATAACTATTATTTTAAGGAACTGAAATTAATGTAGTGTTTGGTCAAAGACTTTACTTTGTAACTGACATGAAAGAGACCATTACCATTCTGTTCTGTAACACAAGCTATCCTTTATAAATTTTAAGTGTGGCAGATTTCCTGGAAGTCCCCCATGGGAAAGAAGGAAATTAACAGAAGGGAGGGTGCAGGAAGCCTGACTGGGATATTGTTGGGTCCATATCCACGTCCACCTCAAACAGAACTTCAGAGTTCTCTCATCTCCTTCTTGGGGTGGTTGTTTCTCTACCCCATCTTGCCCCTCCACAAGTCGATATAAAGCTAGGGTAAGGAGTTTACATAGGTAGAGAAAGGATAAACTTTGCTATGCTTTACAATGGTGACAATATTAGTAAAAGAAAGTTTTGCCCTTAAATGTTTCACTCCAAGGATGGACCTCAAAGTATCATTTGTCCTTTTTCCTGCCCTACACAGGACTTGAAGAATATGAATTACTCTCTCCACTTACCATGGCTTCCTCTTCACTAAAGGGAAAGCTTGAAGGAATAAAATGACCCCAAGGGATAAGAATGGAGGTGATAAAATAATGTAGGTTATAAAAGGTGAGAAGAGGAGAAAGAACAGGACAGAAAAGAGGCAGCTGAGAGAAAGGACCTTCTTACGTCCATGAGAACTGGATTCCCTATGGGTTGGTAACTGTTGTGAGGGGCAGAGTAAAGAACTGTTTTCACTGTCTCCTAGAAACTGTGTACTTGAAAGGCAATGTCAAAATTTTCTTTCTGAGACTAGACTTTACCTTCCTGACTTTTCAAATATTAAGGAAAGGAGTAAAGGGATGGAAGCAATTCTGAGGGATTATGGCACATTGAAGTCTGACCCACATAAGGTCAGAGGCCAAGGAAAGGCTGTACTCAAGAAAGTGGGGCATGGGGCACCTAGGTGGCTCAGTCGGCTGAGCATTGGACTCTTGATTTCGGTTCAGGTCATGATCTCATGGTTCATGAGTTCAAGCACTGCATCAGGCTCTGTACTGACAGTGCCCTTCCCCCACTTGCATGCTTTCTTTCTCTCTCTCTCTCTCAAAATAAATAAACTTAAAAAAAAAAAAAAAGAAAGTGGGACAGAATGCCTCACAGGTTGGCCAAAACTACATTTATGTTGCTCATAATCAGATACAGAACAGGAGTACCACAGAGAAAATGCAAGCATTTACTAGCTCCAGAATTTCACCCTACCATGACTTGACATGAAGAGTTCCATCAGTGGATACATAGCTTGATATCCTGGCCACCACTCTATAAGTATGCATATTTTCCATAGTTACAATTATAGTGATTTATAATTTTCTCATTTAATGTATGTCTTTTTAATGTTTTATAGTTTTCAAGTTATCACAAATTACTTATATATCTTCCTTTCTTATATATCTTACATATATATAAATCACTTATATATCTTCCTTTCTTCTTTTTGCCTTTTATTAAGGGAAATGAAGCACTGAAGAAGTTTATGCAAATACCATTTTGCTACTTATCAACCTTAGATTATCCACTCTCAATTTATTAAAGACCAATCCTTACCAAAAGCAGAAGTGAAAAATCTTTCTGGCTAGATACCTTTTAATTTAACTACATATACTTCTCCTCCCAGTCGGAATGGAGAACCACATGTATCTTTTTTAACCTCCTTCTACTGCAATAAACATATACCAAGGCTGTAAGTTGCTTAATTTAATGGCACCAACTAGAATAAAAATGTAAATTACTCAACAAGAACAGCAATTTCTAATCTGCATCATTCCAGAGTTCAGATCTGAGAGTCATAACTGAACAATAGCACTGTGACCTAGAAGATAAGAATTATTATTAAATACAACTGGAATTTATGTTTAAATTTCTTAAAACAAACAAACAAAAAAGGATTCTTTAAGGTAGTTTCAAACCCTGGAGTTCAAGAATATTTCAATAGATAACCCAGCTCTGTAAATTCTCTAACTCCCAGCAGGTGGCAATGTTGCTTGTTGTTGTGGTCCCTGAGAAGCTGAAGAGTGGAATTCAGAGCATAGGTGAATGAATCAAGCTCAGACAGAAATGTGGGCAGTTCTTGCATTACAGAGATGCAATCCCTTGTTTGCCACTAATAACGTTTCAAACTATTTCTTATACTGTAGTTAGCTTTACCTTTGAAAAATGTAACTATCCCCCCGCCCCCCAACCTCTCCAGTAGAACTGCACATTAAGAACAGGGAGAGACAGGAAGCAGGGAGAATAATTAGGGGACTCCCACAATGTTTAGTTAGGGCTATTTAAATTACCAAAGAAATTTAAAAAGGAATTCACTAGAAGAAAGTCAAAGGACCGGAATGCAGCAGGCCTAAGCAACTATGTTAGGCAGGAAGGTGGCCACAGCCAGACTTCTGTCTCTGACTTTTGTCTCTCCTGTGAATTTGATTCTCTCCCTCTTGAAGACAGGGGCTCTCTCTGTGGGGGCACAGCCCAAACTTATATTTTCTGCCACCACAGAAACTTACTTTTTGTCAGCCACAGGGAAAAGATTTATTGGCCTAGTCTAGACCAAGCACCTGAGCCCAGTGGAAAAGGATCAAATTGTTTAAAACGGATGTGCCCTAATGCAGACAAAAGAAGCAGGTCAGTTTCTGGGAGATGGGGGTTGAGCTGCACAGACCTAATAATGCATCTAGTACATAGTGAGGCCTAAGCTTAAGGTAATGGTAGAGAGTAACCATGGTAATGTTGAAGGAATAATGAAAAGAGACATGGATAAGGAATAATCTGTAGAACAAGGAGAATGATTAGAGAAGGTGAAAGGATACATCAAAAACAAACAAACAAAAAACAAAACCCAAAACACCTCAAATGCAACAGTTCCACACAAGAAAATAGAGAAGTAGGATATTGGGGAAGATACTGATGATGACAGTGACTTGACACAGACCATCTGAACTAGCTGGAAAGTCCACTGGGATCACTGTAGCAGATTAGAATATAGGTCAAGAAAGGATTTAAATTTAGTTTTTTAATTTTATAATGGTTACATTATTTTTGAGAGAAAGAGAGACAGAGCGCAAGCAGGGGAGGGACAGAGAGAGAGAGAGGGAGACACAGAATATGAAGCCGGGCCCAGGCTCCAAGCTGTCAGAATAGAGCCTGACATGGGTCTTGAACTCACGAACTGTGACATCATGACCTGAGCCAAAGTCTGATGCTCAACTAACTGAGCTACCCAGGTGCTCTAAATTTAGTTTTTATATACTCAGATTAATAACCTGCGAAACCGCTTTAAATTTCAAAACTTAATTTTCTTTTTTTTCTTTTAATATATGCTTATTTTTTGAAATATGAAATTTATTGTCTAATTGGTTTCCATACAACACCCAGTGCTCATCCCAACAGGTGCCCTCCTCAACGCACATCACACACTCTCCCCTGTCTTCCACCCCACAACAATCCTCAGTTTATTCTCAATTTTTAACAGTCTCTTATGCTTTGGCTCTCTCCCTCTCTAAACTCTTTTTTTTTTCCTTCCCCTCCCTCATGGACTTCTGTTAAGTTTCTGAGGATCCACCTAAGAATGAAAACATATGGTGTCTGTCTTTCTCTGTATGGCTTATTTCACTTGGCATAACACTCTCCAGTTCCATCCACGTTGCTACAAAGGGCCATATTTCATTCTTTCTCATTGCCATGTAGTACTCCATTGTGTATATAAACCACAATTTCTTTATCCATTCATCAGTTGGTGGACATTTAGCTCTTTCCATAATTTGGCTATTGTTGAGAGTGCTGTATAAACATTGGGGTACAAGTGCCCCTATGCATCAGTACTCCTGTATCTCTTGGGTAAATTCCTAGCAGTGCTATTGCTGGGTCATGGGGTAGGTCTATTTTTAATTTTGTGAGGAACCTCCACACTGTTTTCCAGAGCGGCTGCACCAGTTTGCATTCCCACCAACAGTGCAAGAGGCTTCCCGTTTCTCCACATCCTCGCCAGCATCTACAGTTTCCTGACTTGTCCATTTTAGCTACTCTGACCGCGTGAGGTGATATCTGAGTGTGGTTTTGATATGTATTTCCCTGATGAGGAGTGACGGTGAGCATCTTTTCATATGCCTGTT
Organism: Prionailurus viverrinus; assembly: GCF_022837055.1. Taxonomy (NCBI): domain Eukaryota; kingdom Metazoa; phylum Chordata; class Mammalia; order Carnivora; family Felidae; genus Prionailurus; species Prionailurus viverrinus. The sequence goes on along the minus strand of NC_062564.1, from coordinate 133,733,838 downwards.
GGCCATCTGGATGTCTTCTTTAGAGAAGTGTCTATTCATGTCTTCTGCCCATTTCTTCACTGGATTATTTGTTTTTCGGGTGTGGAGTTTGGTGAGTTCTTTACAGATTTTGGATACTAGTCCTTTGTCTGATATGTCATTTACAAATACCTTTTCCCATTCCGTCGGTTGCCTTTTAGTTTTGTTGATGGTTTCCTTTGCTGTGCAGAAGCTTTTTATCTTCATGAGGTCCCAATAGTTCATTTTTGCTTTTAATTCCCTTACCTTTGGGGATGTGTCAAGTAAGAAATTGCTGCGGCTGAGGTCAGAGAGATTTTTGCCTGCTTTCTCCTCTAGGGTTTTGATGGTTTCCTGTCTCACATTCAGGTCCTTCATCCATTTTGAGTTTATTTTTGTGTATGGTGTAAGAAAGTGGTCTAGTTTCAACCTTCTGCATGTTGCTGTCCGGTTCTCCCAGCACCATTTGTTAAAGAGACTGTCTTTTTTCCATTGGATATTCTTTCCTGCTTTGTCAAAGATTAGTTGACCATACTTCTGTGGGTCTAATTGTGGGGTTTCTATTCTATTCCATTGGTCTATGTGTCTGCTTTTGTGCCAATACCATGCTGTCTTGATGATTACAGCTTTGTAGTAGAGGCTAAAGTCTGGGATTGTGATGCCTCCCACTTTGGTCGTCTTCTTCAAAATTACTTTGGCTATTCGGGGTCTTCTGTGGTTCCATACACATTTTAGGACTGCTTGTTCTAGCTTCAAGAAGAATACTGGTGCAATTTTGATTGGGATGGCATTGAATGTGTAGATAGCTTTGGGTAGTATTGACACTTTAACAATATTTATTCTTCCAATCCATGAGCACAGAATGTTTTTCCATTTCTTTGTATCTTCTTCAACTTCCTTCATAGGATTTCTATAGTTTTCAGCATACAGGTCTTTTATATCCTTGGTTAGGTTTATTCCTAGGTATTTTATGATTCTTGGTGCAATTGTGAATGGAATAAGTTTATGTGTCTTTCTGTTGCTTCATTATTAGTGTATAAGAATACAGCTGATTTCTGGACATTAATTTTGTATCCTGCGATGTTGCTGAATACATGTATCAGTTCTAGCAGACTTTTGATGGAGTGTATCGGGTTTTCCATGTATACTATCATGTTATCTGCAAAACTTGAAAGCTTGACTTCATCTTTGCCAATTTTGATGCCTTTGATTTCCTTTTGTTGTCTGATTGCTGATGCTAGGACTTCCAACACTGTGTTAAACAACAGTGGTGAGAGTGGACATCCCTGTCGTGTTCCTGATCTTAAGGGGAAAGCTCCCAGTTTTTCCCCATTGAGGAGGATATTAGCTGTGGGCTTTTCATAAATGACTTTTATGATGTTTACGTATGTTCTTTCTATCCCGACTTTCTTGAGGGTTTTTATTAAGGATGCTGAATTTTGTCAAATGCTTTTTCTGCATCGATTGACAGGATCATATGGTTCTTATCTTTTCTTTTATTAATGTGATATGTCACATTGATTGATTTGCGAATGTTGAACCAGCCCTGCAGCCCAGGAATGAATCCCACTTGATCATGGTGAATAATTCTTTTTATGTGCTGTTGAATTCAATTTGCTAGTATCTTGTTGAGAATTTTTGCATCCATATTCATCATGGATATTGGCCTGTAGTTCTCTTTTTTTGCTGGGTCTCTGTCTGGTTTGGGAATCAAAGCAATGCTGGCTTCACAGAATGAGTCTGGAAGTGTTCCTTCCCTTTCTATTTTTTGAAACAGCTTGAGAAGGGTAGGTATTAACTCTGCTTTAAATGTCTCCTAGAATTCCCCAGGGAAGCCATCTGGTCCAGGACTCTTATTTGTTGGGAGATTTTTGATAACTGGTTCAATTTCTTCACTGCCTATGGGTCTGTTCAAATTTTCTACTTCTTCCCATTTGAGTTTTGGTAGTGTGTGGGTGCTTAGGAATTTGTCCATTTCTTCCAGGTTGTCCAGTTTGTTGGCATATAATTTTTCATAGTATTCCCTGATAATTGCTTGTATTTCTGAGGGATTGGTTGTCCTAATTCCATTTTCATTCATGATTTTTTCTGTTTGGGTCATCTCCCTTTTCTTTTTGAGAAGCCTGGCTAGAGGTTTATCAATTTTATTTTTTCAAAAAACCAACTCTGGGTTTCATTGATCTGCTCTACAGTTTTTTTAGATTTTATATTGTTATTTCTGCTCTGATCTTTATTATTTCTCTTCTTCTGCTGGGTTTGGGGTATCTTTGCTGTTCTGCTTCTATTTCCTTTAGGTGTGCTGTTAAGATTTTGTATTTGGGATTTTTCTTGTTTCTTGAGATAGGCCTGGATTGCAATGTATTTTCCTCTCAGGACTGCCTTCGCTGTATCCCAAAGCATTTGGATTGTTGTATTTTCATTTTCATTTATTTCCATATATTTTTAAATTTCTTCTCTAATTGCTTGGTTGACCCACTCTTTCTTTAGTAGGGTGTTCTTTAACCTCCATGCTTTTGGAGGTTTTCCAGGCTTTTTCCTGTGGTTGATTTCAAGCTTCATATAGCATTGTGGTCTGAAAGTATGCATGTCATGATCTCACTTCTTGTACACTTATGAAGGGCTGTTTTGTGACGCAGTATGTGATCTATCTTGGAGAAGGTTCCATGTGCACTCGAGAAGAAAGTATATTCTGTTGCTTGGGATGCAGAGTTCTAAATATATCTGTCAAGTCCATCTGATCCAATGTATTATTCAGGGCCCTTGTTTCTTTATTTATTTTCTGTCTAGATGTTCTATCCATTGTTGTAAGTGGAGTATTAAAGTCCCCTGTAATTACCACATTCTTATCAATAAGGTTGCTTATGTTTGTGATTGTTTTATATATTTGGGGGCTCCCGTATTCGGCGCAAAGACATTTATAATTGTTAGGTCTTCCTGATGGATAGACCCTGTAATTATTATATAGTGTCCTTCTTCACCTCTTGTTACAGCCTTTAACTTAAAGTCTAGTTTGTCTGATATAAGTATGGCTACTCCAGCTTTCTTTTGACTTCCAGTAGCATGATAGATAGTTCTCCTTCCCCTCACTTTCAATCTGAAGGTGTCCTCAGGTCTAAAATGAGTCTCTTGTAGACAGCAAATAGATGGGTCTTGTTTTTTGTTTTTTTTTAATCCATTCTGATACCCTATGTCTTTTGGTTGGAGCATTTAGTCTTTTTACATTCAGTGTTATTATTGAAAGATATGGGTTTAGAATCATTGTGATAGCTGTAGGTTTCATGCTTGTAGTGGTGTCTCTGGTCCTTTGTGGTCCTTGCAACATTTCACTCACAGAATCCCCCTTAGGATCTCTTGTAGGGCTGGTTTAGTGGTGATGAACTCCTTCAGTTTTTGTTTGTTTGGGAAGACGTTTATTTCTCCTTCTATTCTGAATGACAGACTTGCTGGATAAAGGATTCTTGGCTACATATTTTTTCTGTTCATTACATTGAAGATTTCCTGCCATTCTTTCTGGCCTGCCAAGTTTCAGTAGATAGGTCTGCTACTACCCTTATGTGTCTACCTTTGTATGTTACAGCCCATTTATTCCTAGCTGCTTTCAGAATTCTCTCTTTATCCTTGTATTTTGCCAGTTTCACTATGATATGTCAAACAGAAGATCGATTCAAGGTGTATCTGAAGGGAGTTCTCTGTGCCTTCTGGATTTCAATGCCTGTTTCCTTCCCCAGATCATGGAAGTTCTTAGCTATGATTTGTTCAAGTACACCTTCAGCACCTTTCTCTATCTCCTCCTCCTCTGGAATCCCAAATATGCATATTTAATTGTGTTTCATAGTATCACTTAGTTCTCTAATTCTCCCCTCATACTCCTGGATTTTTTTATCTCTCTTTTTCTCAGCTTCCTCTTTTTCCACAATTTTATCTTCTAATTCACCTATTCCCTCCTCTGACTCTTCAATCTGTGCTATGGCCACCTCCATTTTATTTTGCAGCTCATTTATAGCATTTTTTAATTCTTCATGACTATTTTTTAGTCCCTTGATCTCTGTAGCAGTAGATTCTCTGCTGTCCTCTATGCTTTTTTCAAGCCCAGCGATTAATTTTATGACTATTATTCTAAATTCTTATTCCATTATATTGCTTAAATTGGCTTTGATCAATTCGTTAGCTGTTGCTACTTCCTGGAGTTTCTTTTGAGGAGAATTCTTCTATTTCATCATTTTGACTAGTCCCTGTGGTAGCTCCACACTGCAGGGCACTTCCCATGTGCTGTCTGGAGAAACTTGTGCTCCTGGGCAGGGCCACAGTCCACCCCGATGTCTGCCTCCAGCCCACCGCTGGGGCCACAGTCAGACTGCTGTGTACCTTATCTTCCTGTCTCCCAGGAGCAGGACTCACTGTGGAGTGGTGTGGCCCTGTCTGTGCTACTTGCACACTGCCAGGCTTGTGGTGCTGCTTTGATGGGATTTGGCCAAAGGCATATTAGAGGGGTGGATCCGCAAGGTGCCCAGGGGAGGGAAGGGAAAGCTTAGCTAGCTTTGCCGTGGGTGGTTCCCTGTGGGATGGGCCCTGCAGCACAGGGAGGGAGGCAGGCCTGTGGGAGGGATGGATCCACAGAAGCACAGCATTGGGCGTTTGTGCAGTACAAGCAAGATTGGTGATGGGAGCTGGTTCCCTTTGGAATTTCCACTGGGGGATGGGAGAGGAAATGGCTCTTGCCAGCGCCTTTGTTCCGTCACCAAGCTCTGTCCTTCAGGGACTCAACAACTCTCCCTCCTGGTATCCTCTCGCCCTCCCTGCTCTCTAAGAGCAGAGCTTTTGACTTTTAAAATTACAGATGTTGAGTCCTGCTGGCTTTCAGAACTCACACAGTGCAGTCCCTCCACTTTTGCAAGCCAGACTTTGGGGGCTCTGCCTTGCCGGGCGGGCTGCCCCTCCACCACCCCGGCTCCCTCCCACCAGTCTGTGTAGCATGCACCACCTCTCTGCCCTTTCTATTCTCTTCCGTGGGCCTCTTGTCTACGCTTGGCTCCAGAAAGTCCATTCTGCTAGTCTTCCGGCGGGTTTCTGGGTTATTTAGGCAGATGTGGGTGGAATCTAAGGGATCAGCAGGACGAGGTGAGCCCAGGGTCCTCCTACGCCACCATCTTCCCTCCTAAAACTTAATCTTCTTAAAGCCAGATATGAACTGGCTTCCTTTTTCTGGCAGAAGCACAACAGTGAATCATATAACCTTAAAAAAGAACCAAAGAGTGGCTATTTTCTTTCCAGGAGCATTAGCTCTACTGCTAGTAGGCAATTTTTCCCACACTCAGTGTCACAAACTATAACATGAATCATAAAGATATGTAATACTCAAAAAGGGAGACTAAAAGGGTCCCTTTAAGTAGTGAAAATATAATAAAGCCAGGATTTCAGTCCAATATTCTGCCCTTTGCCTTGTAAAAGTACAGACAGCATGGAGGGCTAAATCAAGGAGTTCTTGATTCAAGTCTAATTAGGCTCCCTTGAACTCTTCACCTCTGTATTTAACTTTTTAAAGAACATTTCCTTGATAAATGGATGAAGAAGCTGTGGCATATATATACAATGGAATGCTATTCAGCCATAAAAAACAAGGAAACTCTACCATCTGTAATTATACAGATGCACCTTGAAGACATTACACTAAGTGAAATAAGTCAGAGAAAAACAAATGCTACATGATCTTGCTTATATGTGGAATCTCAAAAACAGAACAAAATAGCAAACACAGAAAAAGAGATTAGATGTGTGGTTACCAGAGCCAAGAGGCAAGAGGTAGGAGGAGGGCGAACTGGAGGAAGGTGGTCAAAAGGTCAAAAGTTTTTCCTTCCAGTTATGAGATAAATAAATACTAGGGATGTGACATACAACATGATGGCTACAGCTAACACTACTGTATGACATACAGGAAAGTTGTTAAGAGAGTAGATTCCAAGAGTTCTCATCATATGGATATTTTTTTTTCTTTTTGTTCCATCTATATGATATGATAGTTGTTAACTAAACCTACTGTGGTAATCATCTCACAATAACTGTAAATCAAACCATCATGCTGTATACCTTCAACATATACAGTGATATATGTGAATTATTTCTCAATAAAACTGGAATAAAAGGAAATAAAAACAAGAAATATTACCAATATTATTCAGACTAAGAAATAAGAGAAAGGAATCATCACTGTATGCAATGTGAAGATATACTAAATGCCCTATATATTCTATTAAAATTGAAAGAATTGATGTATCGTTATTGTTGCACTAAAAGATCTTGCGGTTTAGTAGAACGAAGGCACTAAAGAACTTGATCCAATGCTCTATTCCAACAGAAAGGCACTATGCTATCTTGAGCATTGACTTGCTTCTACATCACAATTTACTATTGCTGCATGCATTGTGAAGTCTCACCTGGTATGTGGTAAGCATTACTCATTCAGCCCTTCCTTCAAAAAGCATTAAGTACCTAGCTTAATGCTAGGGAGGGTTTGGTCCCATCATGCCTACATTTCTTTTGTTCAAAACCATCCTATTTTTCTCCTTTACTCTTTTGCTCTTATGCGTTATTTTATATCCTAAATTGGTTCCCACAAAGGTGAGTTTACCGATTTGTACCACCCACTTTTCCTTTAACTCTTTTAATGTCTATTTATTTTTTGAGAGAAAGAGACAGAGCATGAGCTGGGGAGGGGCAGAGAGAGAGGGAGACACAGAATCAAAGCAGGCTCCAGGCTCTGAGCTGTCAGCACAGAGCCTGACATGGGGCTCGAACTCACAGACCACGAGATTGTGACCTGAGCCAAAGTCGGACGCTTAACTGACTGAGCCACCCAGGCACCCCTACTTTAAATTTCTCTTCCATTTCCTACTCTGTCCTTGACCATCCTAAACATGTATTTATTTTGTTGTCACTACAGAAAATATTTCAGAACATGGGATAATGTTTTATTATTTGAAGGTGCCTTTAGACTTTAGAAGCAGAAATTTAAAACCTCTAATATTATCTATTGCTGAGTAACAAATCACCCCAAATGTACAGGCTCACAACAAAAATATTATCTTATAGTTTGTTGGTCAGGAACCTGGGCTTGCCTGAGCTGAGTCCTCTGCTTTAGGTTAGGGGTCTCACACATCATGACAAAGGTATGAAGCAGTCACCTCAAGTCTGAACTGGGGAAGGATCCACTTCCAATCTCACTTGTGTGCTTGTGTGGTAGCATTCAGTCCCTCACAGGTTGTTGCTCTGAAGGTCTTAGTTCCTTGCTGGCTGTTGGCTGGAGGCAACGCTCAGTCCTTAGTCTTTCCTTACCTGTCCTTATATATCTTCTTTGCTGAATTACCTGCTATTGCCCAAATTTACCATGCATTTTCTTTTTTTAAATTAAAAAAAAAATTAATGTTTATTTTTGACAGACAGAGCATGAGCAGGCAAGAGGCAGAGAGAGAGGGAGACACAGAATCTGAACCAGGCTCTAGCCTCTGAGCTGTCAGCACAGAGTCCAGTGCGTGGCTTGAACTAACGAACTGCGAGATCATGACCGGAGCTGAAGTCAGACGCTTAACTGACTGAGTCACCCAGGAGCTCTGGCCATGCATTCCTCAATTTTGTGCCTTTCCACAGGATATGTTCTGTATTTGAAGAACTGTGTTCTCACTTTGTGCTTTTCCATGGGTTATTTTCTGTACTCTGTACTCCCTCTACCTCTTCACTCAGCAAACTCTCACCTACCTTTCAAAATTCATCTTAGTCATCTTTTCTATGAAGTTTCCTCTGAATTTCTTTTGCAAGAAAAGTGTTCTTTTGTTGGCTGGTGTAGTATCATAGACTATAATGGAATAGCTATTTACATGTCTGTCTGTCTAACCAGGTTTTTTTGGGCACTAATTATGTCTTCCTCATCATTGTATTCCTACTACTCAACACAGTGTTTGGCTTATAATGCGTGATTAATTAATGTCAGAATAAAGAAGAAAGGAAACATTCATACTCTGGAAGCCTATTGTGTCAGTTCAGCCTCTACTCAAAAAGCTTCTTAAAAGGTGTAAGTTAGAAATAAAGGGAAAGAGCAATAGGATATTTGTAGAAATTCAAATGCAAATTGAGTGGAAATTCAAATAGAAAGATTTGTTGTGTTGAATTTGTCTCTTTCTTATAAATCCTCAGTTGATCTCTTATGAAGGCAGGATGGCAGTTAGTCAACCACATGCCTTGGTTTGGGCTTAACATTCACAGATGCTGGAAAATCTATTTGCCACCATTTGATTGATAATCAAAGCATATGGCTTAGTTCAGCAACATCAAATCTCTACCCCTCTAGGTTATTAAATTAGATCATAGGAATACTAACTTGAGGGGCACCTGGGTAGGGCACTTGGGCACCTTGGTTGAGTGTCTGAGTTGACTGCTGCTCAGGTTGTGATCTCACAGTTTGTGAGGTTGAGCCCAGCGCTGGGCTCTGTGCTGACCACGCGGAGCCTGCTTGGGATTCTCTCTCCCCTTCTCTGTCTGCCTCTCTCTCTCTCTCTCTCTCTCTCTCTCTCTCTCTCACAAAATAAATAAAATTTTTTAAAAAGAATACTAACTTGAATTCTTTGCTAATTCTTAAGGGTGGATATGTATTACATTACTTTTTTCTAGGTGTTCTAATTTTGTTCTACTACCAAACAAGACCACACATACCCTATGAACATTGACTATATCATTTGACCTTCATAGAATAACTTACTGAATGTATACAGGAAAGTTACATGCAATAATTACATGAGATGAAACTCACTCTCATAATTATTGTGAGGAATGCTGTGAAAGATAAAATTTCCTGTAGTCTACCTTATGTTGATTCATAGACAAATTCCTCTCAGTTTTCATTAACGGGAAACGCTATGCCTCCTGCACAACTGATTTATTTTAAACCTATCCACTTTGTGAATCCTGTAACCAGTCATGTTTCTCTCTCTTTTCAGCTATCACAAAGTTTAGAGAAGTACTTAGGGCCCAATGTTAATAAGTGCAGAGTAATTTATGACTTAGATTTTTAAATACACTAACTTTTCCCTTGGCTTTATTTTCCCCTTTTGTAGTGTCAGGGAAGAGCTAAACTAAATTAAATAAAAATGTAATTATCTTATTGGGCCTTTGTGGTTCTTTAGGGGATAAATAATCCTCTACATACTTCAAAGTGAGTATAGATTTTATCAGCAGCCAGCCAATTGCAAAGCACACGAGGTAGAAACTTGTTTATCTGGAGTGTCAAGGACCCACCTCTTCCCAATTAGTTATTGCCACAATTTTCATATTTTAACTACAAGAAGAATGATCAAAAAATGACTTGGTAAAACATGTAAAAGAACAAACGTGTTCTTTATAAACTCTCTCATATGTCATGCTTTATAGCCAGATAACCAAGATATCACTGACTTCATCCACTGTGATTTCCACCATACTGTGAGGATAGCGTGGATTGCAATACTAGATGGCCCTTTGCAGTCTGGTAGAAATTCACCATTACCATGAGAGATGTGCCATAGCAACTTCTTCAGTTATTAGACTGCTGTGATTTTTTTTTTTTAAATGAGTGATCATAAAGCAAATGCTTTGAAAAGATTCCATAGTTTGAATGTTTCCAGTGTTTAGATCCCTGGATAAATGATCCTCTACTGTTCTTCTACAGGTAATGAAATAAAATTTATTACATACACAGTATTCTAGGTGCCTTATATATTTTACACATTGTTTAATTTAATCAGCTCAATGACTTAATGAGATACTATTATTTTCTTCATTACAGATTAATAAGTTGAGGTATAAACAGGAAAGGAATTTACCCAAAGTCAAATAATGACTCTGGGTGTTAGATTTTAGACTATGTAATTCCAGAGATCATCTCCTTCCCACAAGAGCACATTATTTCTCTCAACTCATCCAGCTCCTTTCCTTCCTGCGGCATAAATAATCTTGGATAAGGGGAATACTGTGTGTGTGTGTGTGTGTGTGTGTGTGTGTGTGTGTGTGTGTGAGAGAGAGAGAGAGAGAGAGAGAGAGAGAGAGAGAGACTGTGCATGAGAACTCACATGCTCATGCTTATGTATGTATTTTGTGCAGTGACTCGATCAGAGTCCCAGCAAGTAGCAGATATACTCACTCAAAAGAATTTAACTGAAGAGAATGTAGTAAAGAAATTACCTACAAAGGTACAAGCAGGGCTAAGGATCCCAAAAGGATGGTGAGGTATACAGGGACTAGCAATAGTGGGACATCATTGTCATTCTTATGTCTGAAGGCTCCAAGGGAGAGTGTTTTGTTACCAGAGCCTACTGAGATCCTGAGCCACCTGTTTATGGAATGTCTTTGTTCTTTATGTACACCTGGTCTCATATACCATTTCCATGTAATAAGAGGACAATGTTCTACAAATCCAACTTTATGTTTTCTGGAGCAGATAACATCAGTTCATGACAGGAAGATCAGGTTACATAGTTGCCTCGTGTGCCAGGCATTTGATATCTTCCAGTCCTAGTGGCAAACCAGACCTCCTGCTCTTCAAATATGCTAGTGCTACCTTCACTAATGAAGGTCTTGGTGCAGAAGGGTCTCCTAAACCTTCTGGACAATATCATTAGAGAGTGGGTGAGCAGATTGAACATAATAGGTACCTTCCAATATTCTCATATCTGTAAGTCTTACACTCCTTTCTCTAAAGTATGTCAGAGAAATTCTGGCATCTCAGCCATATTATCTATAGCCATTGAGTCAAGGATTAATTTAAAAACATAAAACTACAGGCATCATTGCCAAATGCTTGCGGCAACACATTAAATTCCAAATCTCAGATGTGTGCATCCATATTGATAAATTTAGTTCAATCCAATGTATATTTCATTTTCCTTGTTCTAAAACCCTAGGAATCCATTTCTATGCAAGGTCTCGGGAATTGCCACCACAAATTAGTAGACCCTACAAATTTCCTACAAAAGACCCTATGATTTCTTTAGTGTCTGTGCTATCTCCTCTGGGAGAAGATCTTCTCTACCTGGACTACACTGGTTTCTACTATGGATCTGGAAGCAAAGCAGGTGGTAGGAGGACCCTGAAGAGAATCAGTACCCCTTCTTGAAAGAAAAAGCTATCATTAATTCTTTGAATTATTTTATGCAGGGGAGGTCTGTTCCCATAAAGACAGTGAAAATCTGCTTCAGTTGGTAAGGAAGATTCAGAGAGATCAGGTTTCTGAGTTCTCGGTATGGTCTGTTTCTGCCCAAATGTTCCCATTCTGTTTCAGAGTTCCACTTCTTCCCAGCCAAGGCCCTAACCTAGTATCAGTTGATAAAATTGCTTATATAACTGTTTTTACAACTCTGCAGTCTATACAGTCAGGTCTTGGGTAGGATCCTTAGCAATGTTTTTCTTACAGCTACATGAAATAAGGAATTTTTTTAAAAGACATCATAGAGGCATTGTGATGCACCCCTCAAACCTTTCCTGGGATTATGCCTAGTACCACACTTTGTCAGTCTGTGGTCAAGGAGGAAACAGATGGCACCCTTAAAAAGATGTAACTGAAAATAATGAAAGGATTTTTTTAAAGTTTATTTATTTATTTTGAGAGAATAAGAGCATGCAGGGGACGGGCAGAGAGAGAGGGAGGAGCAGAGACAGGGAGAGAGAAAATCCCAAACAGGCTCTGCATGCAGCCTGACGTGGGGCTTGCTCCCACAAACCATGAGATCATGACCTGAGCCGAAATCAAGAGTCAAATGCTCAACTGACTGAGTCACCCAGGTGCCCCTTAATGAAAAGATTTTTTTTTTACAGAGGTAGGGACATGGGTAAAATACAGAGATGGTGAGGTAGTCACGTTTTTGCAACAGTGAGAAATTGTTACCATTCATGGACTTGAAGGGTCCACAGGAGGGAATAGTGTTGCTGAACCTGGGAAGAGATTAAACTGTCTGAGGCTCTCTGACCAGGGGCTGCCTGGTAGGTTTTGGCAATAACAGCAAGACATGGGGCGGGGAGAGGGGGCAGATTAATACCCTGACCTCTCCTCTCACCATTTGATGTCCTGATATGCTGCTTCCCATTGGTCAAAACCAGATGGTAATAGAGCAAGGATGATGCCGAGACTATCAATTATAGACAACTTATTGCTCTTCCGTTTCTAAGTAAGACAAAATGGAGAATATGGCTACTTGAAATATTTTGCTAAGGCAAAAGCCTTCCATTCTGTATGTGGAACATATTTTAGGTACACTCTTAAATTATTAAACCTGATATATTTTCATCAAAGTCTATTAAAGTTCTTAAAAATCTGCAATATTGATAGACTAATATAATCTTTCTTTGATAGATTAATATAATCTTGAAGGACAATATAGAATAGAGTAGCAGGGGAACGTAAATAAACCTCTAGGGAAAAATCTACTTTAATTAATTTTTTTTAATGTTTATTTATTTTTGAGACAGAGAGAGACAGAGCATGAATGGGGGAGGGTCAGAGAGAGGGAGACACAGAATATGAAACAGGCTCCAGGCTCTGAGCTGTCAGCACAGAGCCTGACGCAGGGCTCGAACTCACGGACCGCGAGATCATGACCTGAGCTGAAGTTGGCCGCTCAACAGACTGAGCCACCCAGGCGCCCCAAGGGAAAAATCTACTTTAAAATGAGATCTGACCAAGTTACAACTCTGAATTAAATAATCTTACTAGAACTTTGATCTTTTTACCATTACTTCCTTAAGGGGGAAAGCTTAGGAGAAAATATGCATTTGAATATAAACATGAAAGGCTTCATATTGCACTTAAAATGCTCATGTATTTAAGGGAGTTAAGATATACAAGTTGGGAAAAAACATGTTTTGAATTTGATTCATGTTTGAAAATCACTTCAAGAAGGTCACCCTCTATAATCCAACAAAACCACTTGTAACAATAGTAATTATAATAGGTTATTGCAAGTACCTCTTTTAAGTCTCTCATCTAAATATAGATCTATGCTGTTTTTCTTTAACCTTGACTGACAGACACATTTTGATGAGGTGGAGAGAAAAACTGATTTGGAAAAGATTAAAGAGAAAATGTACATCTGGGGTACATCTCCTCAGACAGATGAGGAGAGTATATTTCCACTTGGTACTTCTGATTTATAAATAAAAAATTACACTTATTAGCAGAGTAATATGTATTAAAAGGATAGGATAAATTAATTTGGAAACTCAAATTACATTTTGTTTTATTATTCAATATTCTAATATTTGTGACTCTACTTAAAACAGTGATCTTGGGGGCGCCTGGGTGGCACAGTTGGTTAAGTGACTGACTCTTGATCTCAACAGAAATAAGCAGTTGTGAGTATGGAAGCAGAGGGTTTCTATCCCAGATCTGTTTTATACTAAACACAGGAGAAATATTTCCATTCTTGCCTGCAAAATGGGGCTAATACAGTCTAGCATGTTGTGTCTCACTCATACAATTGTTCAAAGGGTTAAGAAATACAACATTTTTAAATTTAGAATTCTAGGTAAATAAATAAGAGGTTATAAAAATAAAAAAACAAAAACAAAAAACTGAGAGGGCCAAGATGGCAGAATAGCATGGAAATTTTTTTTGCATCCCTCATTCCTGAAATGCAGCCAGATCAACACTAAACCATCTTGCATACCTAGAAAACTGATTTGAGGATTAACACAACAATCTGCACAACCTGAACCACAGAACTTGGCAGTTATGTCGCGTGGAGAGGTGAACTGGAGGAGAGAGAAGGCACAGAGGGCAGGGAGCTGTTTCTGCTTACAGACAGAGGACGAAGATGGGGGGTGAATATGGGAAAAACACCTCCCCTCCAAAGCAGCTAGAGAGAAAAAGGAAAAGTAGAAACAGCTATGAGGGACTGAACCAAGAAAGGGAGAAAGGAGAAAGGAGAAAGGAGAAAGGAGAAAGGAGAAAGGAGAAAGGAGAAAGGAGAAAGGAGAAAGGAGAAAGGAGAAAGGAGAGGGTTTAAATTCCATTAAGACTCTATAAACAGGGGAGTGCAGAGTCTGAAACTCGGCAGCTTGCTACCTGGCAGTGCTCTGGTGGGAAGGGCAAATCCCCAAGATCAGATGGCCAGAGGCGGTTCCCCCGCTGGGAGGACATTTGGTAGAGGCAGTGCAACCACCCCACAGGCAAAGGTCCCAGTGGATTCCGTAGAACTGCCACATCGCTGGTGTTGGAGCAAGGATGTTAAGGGGGAAGCCAGGCACCAGACATGTGTTGTGATTTGCCATAATCCCTGAACTGCTGCTGTTACACCACTGTGTGAAGTTTTTCTGGGGTGGGCTGGTGCCCAGCTGCAGTCTCTGGGAATCAGTAGCAGCATGGTCTCGTAAACGTTCCTGGGGGTGGCCAGCATCTGGCCATTGCTCAGCAAGACCCTTCCCCAGAGGGTCAGAATGGGTCAAAGCTGCAGTCCCTCAGATGTGAGGGGTTGGTAAACAGCCACATCTGAGATAAAACTCTGGAGGGAGGAGCTGCCTAGCAGACTGACAGCTTGGTCACAGACAGTGTAGAAGCAGGGAATGGACAGAAGTCAGAGACAAAGGAGGGGTGCTTGATTGCAGGTTAGGGAGAGCCCAGGGTTCTGCTACTAGAGACTGGGTAGCTGGGTGATGCCATTTTCACCCCTCCCACACATGTGCATACATGCCTACAAGTGCCACACCAATCCACCCCAGTAAGCTAAGCATCACAATCTAGTGGAGAACAGAGTTGTTACACTAAGCCCTGTCCAACTGGGCGAACCGTGCTCTGGAGGAACACCACAAGTCTCTCTGCCTGCACAGTTTATGGACTATACGGTACTTCACAGTTTGACTTCTAGGGGAAACTGATGTAATTTCAATCATATTTCAATCTGTTCGCTGGTCCATCTATTCATTTTTTTTTTCTTTTTCTTGTCTTATTCTTGAATACAGAAAGCACATTTATTTTCATTATCCATTTTTATTAAAAAGATTTTCCTTTAATTTTTTCTACTCTATTTTTACTTTTTTGTAATTTTTAAAAATTCTATTTTACTTCCATCATTTCATTTTATTCTATTTTATTGTATCCATTTTTTCAAAATTTCAAATGTTTTCCTTTTTTTTTTCCTTTTCTTATCTTTCCCTTTTCCTCTAATCTATCAAGCTTCTTTCAACAACCAGACCAAACACACCTAGGACCTAGCATCCTTTATTTGATTTTTTTGCATTGTTCTTAATTTTTTAATTTTTATTTTTTTACTTTATTAATTCCTTTCCTTCCTTCAAAATGATGAAATGAAGGAATTCACCCCAAAAGAAATAACAGGAAGAAATGACAGCCAGGGACTTAATCAACAAAGATACAAGCAAGATGTTTGAACCAGAATTTAGAATCACGATAATAAGAATAATAGCTGGGGTGGAAAATAGATTAGAATCCCTTTCTGTGGAGAAGAAGAACTAAAAGCTAGTCAGGATGAAATTAAAAAATGCTATAGCTGAGCTGCAATCTCAAATGGATGCCACAGCAGAAGTGGAGCAACAAATCAGCGATATAGAGGACAAACTTATAGAGAATAATGAAGCAGAAAAAAAGAGGGAGACTATGGCAAAAGAGCACAAAATGAGAATTAAAGAGCTCGGTGACTCATTAAAAAGGAATAACATCAGAATCATAGGGGTCCCAGAAGACGAAGAGAGAGATAAAGGGGTATAAGGTTTACATGAGCAAATCATAGGAGAAAATTTTCCTAACCTGGGGAAAGACACAGACATCAAAATCCCGGAAGCACAGAGAACTCCCATTAGATCAATAAAAACTGACCATCAACAAGGCATATCATAGTCAAATTCAAACAATACTCAGGCAAGGAAAGAATTATGAAAGCAGCCAGAGGAAAAAAGTCCTTAACCTACAAGAGAAGGAAGATCAGGTTCACAGCAGACCTATCCACAGAAACCTGGCAGGCCAGAAAGGAGTGGCAGGATATATTTAATGTGCTGAATTGGAAAAATATGCAGCCAAGAATTCTTTATCCAGCAAGGCTGTCATTAAAACTAGAAGGAGATAAGAAGTTTCCCAAACAAAAATTAAAGGAGTTCGTGACCATTAAAGCAGCTCTGCAAGAAATTTTAAGGGGGACTCTCTGAGGGGAGAAAAGATGAAAAAAAAAAAAACAAAAACACAAAAAGATCAAAAGCAACAAAGACTAGCAAGGACCAGGGAACACCACCAGAAACCCCAACTCTACAGGAGACATAATGGCAATAAATTCATATCTTTCAGTACTCGCTGTAAACGTCAATGGACTAAATGCTCCAATCAAAAGACACGGGGTAACAGAATGGATAAGAAAACAAGATCCATTTATATGCTGTTTACAAGAGACCCATTTTAGACCTAAAGACACCTTCAGATTGAAAATAAGGGGATGGAGAACTATATATCATGCTAATGATCGCCAACAGAAAGCCAAATAGCCACACTTATATCAGACAATCTAGATTTTAAAATAAATACTGTAAAAAGAGATAAAGAAGGGCATTATATCATACTTAAGGGGTCTATTCACCAAGAGACCTAATAATTGTAAGCATTTATGCTCCAAACGTGAAAGAACCCAAATACATAAATCAGTTAATCACAAACATAAACTCATTGATAATAATACCATAATAGTAGGGGACTTCAACACCCCACTTTAAACAATGGATAGATCTAAATAGAAAATTAACAAGGAAACAATAGCTTTGAATGACACACTGGAACTGGATGCACTTAACAGATATATTCAGGGGGTGCCTGGCTGGCTCAGTCAGTTGAGTGTCCGACTTCAGCTCAGGTCATGATCTCACGGCTTGTGGGTTCAAGCCCCGCATCAGGCTCTGTGCTGACAGCTCAGAGCCTGTAGCCTGTTTTGGATTCTGTGTCTGCCTCTCTCTCTGCCCCTCCCTTGCTTGTGCTCTGTCTCAAAAGTAAATTAACATTAAAAAAAATTTTAAAAACAGACATATTCAGAACATTTCATCCTAAAGCAGCAGAATACACATTCTTCTCCAGTGTACATAGAACATTCTCCAGAATAGATCACATACTGGGACACAAATCAGCCTTCAACAAGTACAAAAGATTGAGATCATACTGTGCATATTTTCAGACCACAATGCTATGAAACTTGAAGTCAACCACAAGAAAAAATTTGGAAAGATAACAAACACTTGGAGACTAAAGAAAATATCACTAAAGAATTAATGGGCTAACCAAGAAATTAAAGAGGAAATTAAAAATTACGTGGAAACCAATGAAAATGATAACACCACAGCCCAAAACCTCTGGGATGCAGCAAAGGCAGTCATAAGAGAGAAGTATATAGCAATCCAGGTCTTCCTAAAGAAGGAAGAAAGGGCTCAGATACACAACCTAACTTTACACCTTAAAGATCTGGGGAAAGAACAGCAAATAAAACCCCAAACCAGCAGAAGACAGGAAATAATAAAGATTAGAGCAGAAATCAATGCTATCGAAACCAAAAAACAGATAGATTTAAAAGACAAAATTGATCACTGTAGAACAGTTCAATGAAACCCAGAGCTGGTTCTTTGAAAGAATTAACAAAATTGACAACCCCCTACCCAGTTTGATCAAAAAGAAGAAGGGAAAGGACCCAAATAAATAAAATCAAGAATGAAAGAGGAGAGATCACAACCAACACAGCAGAAATAAAAATAATAAGAGAATATTATGAGCAATTGTATGCCAATAAAATGGGAAATATGGAAGAAATGGACAATTCCTAGAAATATATACACTACCAAAACTGAAACAGTAAGAAATAGAAAATTTGAACAGACCCATAACCAGTAAAGAAATCGAATTAGTAATCAAAAAATCTCCCAAAAAACAAGAGTCTGGGGCTGGATGGCTTTCCAGGGGAATTCTACCAAACATTTAAAGAAGAGTTAATACTTATTCTTTTGAAGCTGTTCCAAAAAATAGAAATGAAAGGAAAACTTCCAAACTCATTGTATGAGGCCAGCATTACCTTGATTCCAAAAGCAGGCAAAGACCCCACTAAAAAGGAGAGCTACAGACCAATTACTCTGATGAACATGGATGCAAAAATCCTCAACAAGATACTAGCCAACCAGATCCAACAATATATTAAAAGAATTATTCACCATGACCAAATAGGATTTATACCTGGGATGCAGGGCTGGTTCAATATCTGCAAAACAATCAATGTGATACATCACATAAATAAAAGAAAGGATAAGAACCACATGATCCTCTCAATAGATGCAGAGAAAGCACTTGACAAAATACAGCATCCTTTCTTGATAAAAATCCTCAAGAAAGTAGGGATAGAAGGATCATACCTCAAGATCACAAAAGCCATATATGAAAGACCCACCACTAATATCATCCTCAATGGGGAAAAACTGAGAACTTTCCCCCTCAGATCAGGAACATGACATGTCATGAACATGATGTCCATTCTCACCACTGTTATTCAACATAGTATTGGAAGTCTTAGCCTCAGCAATCAAACAACATAAAGAAATAAAAGACATCCAAATCGGCCAGGAGGAGGTCAAACTTTTACTCTTTGCAGATGACATCATCATCAGGGAAATACAAATCAAATACAAATACAAAGCACAATGAGATACCACCACACAACTGTCAGAAAGACTAACATTAACAACTCAGGCAACAAGAGATGTTGGCGAGGATGCAGAGAAAGAGGATCTCTTTTGCACTGCTGGTGGGAATGCAAACTGGTGCAGCCACTCTGGAAAACTGTGGAGGTTCCTCAAAAAATTAAAAATAGAACTACCCTACCACCAAGCAATTGCACTACTAGGTGTTTATCCAAGGGATACAGGTGTGCTGTTTTGAAGGGGCACATGCACTCCAAAGTTTATGACAATCTTATTGACAATAGCCAAAGTATGGAAAGAGCCCAAATGTCCATCAACAGATGAATGGATAAAGATGTGGTATGCTTTTTGTGTGTGTGTGGTTTTTTGTTTTTTTTGTTTGTTTGTTTGTTTGTTTTTTTTTTTTGCTCAGCAATCAAACAGAATGAAATATTGCCATTTGCAACTATGTGAATGGAACTACAGGGTATTATGCTAAGCAAAATTAGAGGAAGACAAATATCATATGACTACACTCATATGAGAAATTCAAGATACGAAACAGATGAACAGAAGGGAAGGGAAGCAAAAATAACATAAAAACAGTGAGGGGGACAAAACATAAGGGACTCAAATTTAGAGAACAGAGGGTTGCTGGAGGGGTTGTGGGGGGGATGGGCTAAATGGGTAAGGGACATTAAGGAATAATCATGGTTGCACTATATGTTAACTAACTTGGATGTAAATTTAAAATAAATTAATTAAAAAAATTAAAAAAACCTGTCATTCCATTGTTTTTTGGTTTACATTATTTCTGGCTTATATTATTTCTGAGAATCCAGTGGATATGCTATTGTTTCTTTCCTGCATGCAGTATATCTTTTTCTTATGGATGTTTTGAGATTTTATTTTTAATTTGGTTTAAAGCATTTGTGCTATAATATGCCCAGATGTGGTTTACTTTGTTTGTCCTGCTTGTGGTTCATTCCTCCATCATAGCCAGAATGGGAAGTTGGGGAGTTTCAAAACTAAGTTTTTAGATGTTCACCTCTTGCTGAGGAGATGATTGTAAGTGTCCTTGGAGACATTAGTTATTTGGTAATAGACAATGTTCTCTGTGGGTTATCCTCCATCAAATTTGAAGACTTCTTTGACCATTATTTCTTCTAACATATTTTTTCCCTGCCCAACTCTCTCTTCTTCATATGTTGGATGACTTTATAATACTCAACTGGTCACTGAAGCTCTTTTCACTTTTTTTGTCAGCGTTTTTTCTGTCACTGTTTCAGTCTGCAGTTTTTATTTACCTGTCTTTTGCAGTATACAAACTGCGTTTAGAGCCCAATTCTCCTAATTAAAAAAATTTCAGGCATTTTTTAGTTCTACAGTTTCCATTTGTTTCCTCTCTCATTTACTTGCTGAGTTTCTTCCACCTGTTTACTCATATATTCATCTTTGTTCTTAAACTTTTGACTATATTTATAATAGCTGCCTAAAGTCTTTGTTAATTCCAACATGTCTATCATCTGTGAGTCTTTCTATTGCTTCCTTCCTCCTATTTTGGTCACATTTTTCATGTGCCTAGTAATTATTAAATTTTATGCTGGACAATGGAATGCTTTTGTTTAGATTCTGAATCTATCTTCCTATAAAGAATGTTGGGCTTTACTCTGGCAGAGAATTAATTTACTGGCAGCTGCACATGTTTCTCCTGAGGCTTGGTTTTAAGATTGTTAGTGTTCCAGAGTATCCCTTATGCTAGGGCTGGAGCAGTGCTACTCCTAAATTATGACTGTTCTGGTTGTTGAAGTGGACTGTCTCCCAGCACTATGTATTTTCTGGTATTTACACTCAGCTCACATTCCCGAAGTAGCTGCTTCTTACTAGGCTTCTCTGAGTTTGACCATATGCATGCACAGATTCTAAGAGGACATCTATGTAGATTTCTGCGGTTCCTTCTCTACTAAGCTCTCTTACTTCTGGTACCCTGATATGCAAATTCCAGCTGCTTCAGCAGTCCCAAACTTCACATTCTGTTTCATATGACCAGCTATTTCATATAGCTGCTTTCTGTTCAGGCTCCATTTCCCTGGACAAATTATGGATAGAGCCATAAGTTGGGATTTTCAAAACTCAGTTAATTTCTTGTTCAATAAATGATTGAATTTTTTTCCAAGACAGTTATTTGGTGACTGGACAATATTCTCCATCACAAAAATATATTTTATTGAGGAGTTTCTGATGCCAGGAATTATATTACATGCTTTACATACATTTTCTCACTTAAATCTGCAAATAAATCAATGAAGGATATGTATTCCTATTAGCTCTATTTTAGAAATGAAGAAAATAAAAAATAGATTGTAACAAAGACTTGCCCAAGAATCTGTGTCTGATGATTGGTAGAGCTAGAAATTTAACCCAGGATAGTAACTCCGGAGCAAACTTAAAAACCATCCTGGCTTGATTGTTCTATTTCCAAATAAACTGCTTATATGACTAAAATGGTTCTTCCAGTAAAAATTGTTTATTTTTCACAATGGAAAATACAGCATTCTGTATGGGTTCGCTACCTCTGAAAAACCTGGTGGATGTATGTAATGGTTCCAAAATCATCTTTTTTTTTTTTTTTTTTTTAAATTTTTTTTTCAACGTTTATTTATTTTTGGGACAGAGAGAGACAGAGCATGAACGGGGGAGGGGCAGAGAGAGAGGGAGACACAGAATCAGAAACAGGCTCCAGGCTCCAGGCTCTGAGCCATCAGCCCAGAGCCTGACGCGGGGCTCGAACTCACGGACCGCGAGATCGTGACCTGGCTGAAGTCGGACGCTTAACCGACTGTGCCACCCAGGCGCCCCCAAAATCATCTTTATATACCCCCAAATACCCAAGAATAAGGAAACTGAAAGTCCTGCATTTGATTTTTTTCTAAAGGGAAAAGAAATTGATTTCCTTAAACTGTAATAGGAAGGAAGGAGAATGGGTGATTTACTATTTGTCAAAAAAAGTATAAATACTTTTTTAAAATTAATACTTGATTTTTAGAGCAGTTTTAGGTTCACAGCAAAATTGAGCACAAAAAACCCAGAGTTCTCACATATCCTCTCCTAGCACACATGCAGCCTTCATCATCAACATCACAGATAAAACATGTTTCATTTCTTCTGCATCGCTCCCAAATCATCAGCCTCATTCTAATTCCCCAAACTGGAAGAAAAACTTCATTTTAGCATGGGAAATCAATCTATCTATCATGTGTCTTTCATCTATTTTTATTTCTCATTTTCCAAGAGACATAACCTGCTCTCTCAGCAGATTTAAGATTTTGAAAACAAAAGCCAGGAAACCATGTTCCAAACCTTCCGTAAGGGAAGGAAGCTGCCTTGATCCACATGAATAGGGAAAGAAAAAAGAGGAAAATGTGTGTAAAAACATGAATTACTACTAAGAGAAAATCCCCACTATAGTTATTTTCTAAAATTAACTTGGATCATGACCTTTTACTAATTATAATTCTCCACTGTCTTCCCTTGCCAACTCCCCAGCCTCTGATATTCCAGCAAACATCTTAGGCTCTCTTCACTCAGTGCCATAACTCCTTAATAGGGGTACATACTTCTTGCAAGTTGGATTTAGCCAATACATTTACAGACTCACCTTATGCCAGGCTGAAACTTCTGTTTTACACTGACACATTTTTGTGTCGTTAATGCTTCAATTCCCTCAGCTTGGTATCTTCTATACAAGCTGCTTTCCAAACTTTCATCATGAAAATTCCTGCTCACTCTTCAAGACTGGAGAAAATGCTAAGGAACAGTATTTCCCAGGAATCTTCTCCTAGCATCTTAGGTGTCTTGGTAAATTTTTGAGGTACATGTAACTCTACAATGTGCTCATACATAACAGAAGGCTCTCAGTAACTGAGACTCCACCCTCACACCCCCACTGCCAACCTCTGTTCTCATCCCAGATCACTTTTGGCCTAAGCTTCATTTAAAATACATATAGTTATACCTATCATTACTTTAAATGTAAATAGACTAATCTTCCAATCAAAAGACATAGGGCAGGTGAATCAATAAAAAGCAAGACCTATCTATATGCTGCCTAGAAGTAGCTCACTTTATACTTAAAGACACACACAGACTGAAGGTGGAAGGAAGGAAAAGATATTCCATGCAAATGGAAATGAAAAGAAAGAGTAGCAACATTCATATCAGACAAAATAGACTTTAAAACAGAGTATAACAACAACAACAACAACAACAACAACAACAACAAAAAGACCAGTACATAATGAGAAAGGAGTCAATCCAAGAAGAGGATATAAATTCATAAATATTTATGCACCCAAACCTAGAAGCACATAAATATATAAGGCAAAGAGAAATTAAGAAACAAGCCCACTTATAATTGTGTCAAAATAAAATACCTAAAAATGAATTTAATGAAATGAAGGAACTATACTCTGAAAACTGTGACAATGATGAAAGAAACTGAAGATGACACAAATAAATGGAAAGATATTTCATGTTCACGGACCAGAAGAATTAATTTGTTGAAATAACCATACTATCCAGCTATAGATTCAATGCATTTCTTATAAAAACACTAAAGGCATTTTTCACAAATCTAGAACAAATAAAATTTGTAAAATTTGCATAAACTACAAAATATCCTGAAGAGCCAAAGCAATATTTAAAAAGAAGAATAAATCTGAAAGTATCATGCTCTCTGATTTCAAACTATATTACAAAGCTATAGTAATCAAAATAGTATGGTACTGGCATGAAAAAAGACATATAGAACAATAGAATAGAATAAAGTTGGGCACCTGGGTAGCTCAGTACACTGAGTACCTGACTCTTGATCTCAGCTCACATCATGATTTTGTGCTTCATGGGATCAAACCCATATTGGGCTCTGTGCTGACAGTGCAGAGCCTGCTTGAGATTCTCTCTCCCTCTTTCTCTAACCCCTGAACATGTGTACACACATGCACATGTGTGTTTTGTATTTCTCTCTCAAGATAAATAAATAAACTTAAAAAAATAGAATAAAGGGCCCAGAAATAAACCCATGCATATATGGTCAATTAATCTCTGGAAAAGGAAGCAAGAATATACAATGGGGAAAAGACAGTCTCTTTGAAACATGGTATTAAGAAAACTGGACAGCTACATGCAAAAGAATGAAACCCAACCACTATCTTTATATCATATATAAAAATAAATTCAAAATGGATTAAAGACTTGATTGTAAAATCTGAAATAATAATATTCTAGAAGAAAACACAGGCAGTAAGATCTTTGATACTGGTCTCAGCAATATGTGTGTGTGTGTGTGTGTGTGTGTGTGTGTGTGTGTGTACTGCACAAGTCTCCTCAGGCCAGGGCAACAAACACTAAAATAAACAAATAAGATTGATTACATCAAACTAAAAACATTCTTCACAGTGAAGGAAACCATCAACAAACAAAAAGGCAACCTACTGAATGGGATAAGTTAATCTGATAAGAAGTTAATATCCAAAATATATAAAGGACTTATACAATTTAACATAAAAAACCCTGATATATCATTCTGGGTGGATATATCTTTTGTGGGGGCAATTCCAATCACTAAAAATGCCTTTTTAAATGAATGAGTAAATGAATGGAAGGGAACAAAAGAACTCTATTTATACATGTATTTGCATGCATTAAAAAGTAGGTATAGGACTTAAACAGACATTTGTCTAAAGAACATATGAATGGCCACCAGGTACATGGTAAGATGCTTAACATCACTAATTTTCAAAGAAATGAAAATCAAAACCACAATGAGATATCATGCATACTTATCAGATTGGCTATTATCAAAAAGACAAAAAATAACGAGTGTTGGTGATGATGTGGGGAAAATGGAACCCTTATACACTGTCAGTAGAAATGTAAGCTTGTGCAGCCACAAAAGAAAACAATATATGAAGGCTCCTAAAAAAAACAAAACACAGAACTACCAAATGATCCAATATTTCAAAAAAAACCAAAAACACCAGTTCAAAGAGATACATGTACCCCTATATTTACTTCAGCATTATTTACAATAGCCAAGATCTGGGAGCAACCTAAGTATCCATGGACAGATGAATGGATAAAGAAGATGTGGTACATATATACAATGGACACTACTCAGTCATAAAGAAGAATGAAATCTTGCCATCTGCAACAACACAGATAGACCTCAAGGGTATATGCAGTGAACTAAGTCAGACAAAGAAAGAAAAACACTGTATAATTTCACTCATGTGGAATTTAGAAAACAAAGCAAAACAAATAAAAAGCAGAAACAGACTTATAGATACACTAAACAAACTATTGGTTACCAGAGTGAGAAGGGGTTTGGGGTGGGGCAGGCAAAATACATGAAGGGTATTAAGATATGCAAACTTCTAGTTGTTAAGTAAGTCATGGGGATGTAATGTACAACATGGGGAACATAATCAATATTGCAAGAACTTTGTATGGTGATAGATGGCAGTTAGACTTAGTGTGGGGAATCACTTCATAATGTACATTTGATATATAAATATCAAATCACTATGATATATCAATTGATATGGTATATCAATTATACTTCAATTAAAAACTTTTTTTTAAGCTGGAGGGGCCAACAGGCCGGAGAAGTAGGGGGATCCGAACTTCCCACATCTCCCAAACAAAGAAGGGTTGAAGCCAAAGGACTCTGAACCCCAAGAGTCTGGGAGGAAAAGAGAATGAGTCACCACCAGGGATACATTGAGACAACCTGAGGGGCCATAGGTGCATGACTGCAAACTGGGAGAGAGAAAACGAACGGAGGGGAGGGATTCTCTTCTGGGGAGAGACAAAGGGCAGATAAAGAGCAGCTGGGGAAGCATAGGACTGTACCTGCACACGAGGAATACCTTGGACAGGGACAGAGAAAGATCCAATCTCTAATTCTCGGGCTTTCTTCGGACTGAGGCGGCTGCCCAGATCACGCACCTGGGGAGAAGGGGAGCCAGCCCCGGGCTTGGTGGCTAGGTCAGGGGCACAGTACACAGTAGGAGAAAGCGATCCCCTTCCTGGAGTACTGCGGGACAGGACAATGCCTTTCCAGGGATCACTTATCGGGTGGTGCAGAGCTGTGCTTCCCCAGTACCAGGGTGTACAGAGCGGAAGTTTGAATCCCAGCCAAGTGCCGGGACACGGGAGTAGGTGGAGCAAGACAAACCTCCTCATTTGCGCACAGGGTACAGTGAGGATGGCTAGTACAGAGTGGTTTTGGACACCGGGTCTGTGGAGGAGAGACTGGGGGGGGGGGGCACCATTTTTCTCCCCACTAGCACCAAGGTGGGGCCTCAGGGATCAGAGGAAGTGGGGGAGGTGCCCACGGTGGAGGCAGGACCGTCAACACCAAACCACGCCCCTCTGTGCCTGGTAACTGGGTGCGGGATAAATGGCCCCTTCTTCAGACCAGCGCTGCTGTATTGCCAGGTTTAATTCTTGGATAATTCTTGTTATATAGATATATTCTTCCTTCCTTTCCTCCTTCTTATCTCTTCCCTCCTCTAGTCTGGTTACTCTGGCTGTTGGTGTAAGTAGACATATTTAATACATTCTCTTGATACATGTTCTACACCCCCTTCTTTACTCTCCTTTCTCTCTCTCTCTGGAATAATTAAGCCCTATAGTTTCTTTGTCTGGGCAACTTTATCTTTGTTTCTTTTCCCCCACATCCTTCTTTATTTTCCTTTCTCTCTCTGGATTAAGCCATTTAGTCTCTCTGCCTGGTCAATGTTTATTTTTTCTTTTTCCCTGCCTCTGACATTTCTCTCTTTGTATGTGCTCTTCCATCAGCACCTCAACCCTGTTCTTTACTTGTAGCTGGTGTTTCTGGTTTTTTCTTTTGGTTTTTTTCCCTTTCTCTCTCTCTCTCTTTTTTTTTTTTTTTTGGCGTGTGTATTTGCATGTTTTTGTTTTCTGTTTGTTTGTTTTCCTTTCCAGGGCTACATCAAGCAACAAATCAAAGCACACCTGGTGGAAGGTCCAAAACATCACGAGTAGGCACATAAAATAACCCAAGTCACAACAACAGAAAGCAAGTAACACTCTCCAAGAAACACCTCCTGAAGGGCCAGGCCATGGACAGTGTACAATTCCCCTTTAATATAGCAGTGCTCGTGGGTGCAGAGCACATAATAAGCTCTTAAAACACATACGGGACAGAAAACTAACCAAAATGATAAAAGGGAAGAATTATCAAAAGAAATTCCAGGAAGAAATTACAGCTAAAGAATTGATCAAAACAGATATAAGCAATATAACTGAACAAGAATTTAGAAAAAAATGGCCATAAGATTAATCACTGGGCTTGAAAAAAGCATAGAAGATAGCAGAAATCTATTGCTGTACAGATCAAGGAACTAAAAAATAGTAATGATGAATTAAAAAATGCTATAAATGAGGTGCAAAATAAAAATGGAGGCAGTCACAGCACGGATTGAAGAGGCAAAGGGGACAATAGGTGAATTAGAAGATTAAACTATGGAAAAAGAGAAAGCTGAGAAAAGAGAGAGAGAAAAAATTCTGGATCATGAGGGGAGAATTAGAGAACTAAGTGATTCAATGAAATGGAATAATATCTGTATCATAGGAGTTCCAGAAGAAGAAGAGAGAGAAAGGGCACAAAAGTGTACTTGGGGGCGCCTGGGTGGCGCAGTCGGTTAAGGGTCCGACTTCAGCCAGGTCACGATCTCGCGGTCCGTGAGTTCGAGCCCCGCGTCAGGCTCTGGGCTGATGGCTCGGAGCCTGGAGCCTGTTTCCGATTCTGTGTCTCCCTCTCTCTCTGCCCCTCCCCCGTTCATGCTCTGTCTCTCTCTGTCCCAAAAATAAATTTTAAAAAAGTTGAAAAAAAAATTAAAAAAAAAAAAGTGTACTTGAACAAATCCTATCTGAGAACTTCCCCAATCTGGGGAAGGAAACAGGCATTGAAATCTAAGAGGCACAGAGAACTCCCTTCAGATGTAACTTGAATCGATCTTCTGCACAACATCTTATGGTTAAATTGGCAAAATACAAAGATAAAGAGAGAATTCTGAAAACAGCTATGGATAAACAGGCCTTAACATACAAGGTAGACACATAAGGTTAGCAGCAGACCTGTCTACTGAAACTTGGTAGGCCAGAAAGGAGTGACAGAAAGTTTTCAATATGCTGAATAGGAAAAATATGCAACCAAGAATCCTTCACCCAGCAAGACTATCATTCAGAATAGAAGGAGAGACAAAGGTTTTCCCAGACAAAAACTGAAGGAATTCATCACCACTAAACCAGCCCTACAGGAGGTCCTAAGGGGGACTCTGTGAGTGAAATGTTGCAAGGGCCACAAAGGACCAGAGACATCATGATAAGCATGAAACCTACAGATAACACAATGACTCTAAACCCATATCTTTCAATAATAACACTGAATGTAAATGGACTAAATGCTCCAACCAAAAACATAGGGTATAAGAATGGATTAAGAAAACAAGATCCATCTATTTGCTGTCTACAAGAGACCCATTTTAGACCTGAGGACACTTTCAGATTGAAAGCAAGGGAATGGAGAACCATCTATCATACTACTGGAAATCAAATGAAAGCTGGAGTAGCCATACATATATCAGACAAACTAGATTTTAAATTAAAGGCTGTAACAAGAGATGAAGAAGGGCATTATATAATAATTATGGGGTCTATCCATCAGGAAGAGCTAACAATTACAAATGTCTATGCACCGAATTCGAAAGCACCCAAATATATAAAACAATTAATCATGAAAATAAGCAATCTTATTGGTAAGAATGTGGTAATTGCAGGGGACTTTAATACTCTACTTACAACAATGGACAGATCATCAAGCAAAAAATCAACAAAGAAACAATGGCCCTGAATGATACACTGGACCAGATGGACTTGACAGATATATTTAGAACTTTTCATCCTTAAGCAGCAGAATATACTTTCTTCTCGAATACACATGGAACATTCTCTAAGAAAGATCACATACTGGGTCATAAAACAGCCCTCAATAAGTATAAAAGAATTGAGATCATACCATGCAACTTTCAGGTCAATGCTATGAAATGTGAAATCAACCATAGGGAAAAGTTTGGAAAACCTCCAAATACATGGAGGTTAAATAACATTCTACTAAAGACTGAAGGGGTCAACCAAGCAATTAAAGGAGAAATAAAAAAATATATGGAAACAAATGAAAATGAAAACACAACAATCCAAATCCTTTGGGATGCAGCAAAGGCAGTCCTAAGAGGAAAATACATTGCGATCCAGGCCTATCTCAAGAAACAAGAAAAAACCCAAATACAAATCTAATAGCACACCTAAAGGAAATAGAAGCAGAACAAGAAAGATACCCCAAACCCAGCAGAAGAAGAGAAATAATAAAGATCAGAGCAGAAATAAATAATATAGAATCTAAAAAAACAGTAGAGCAGATCACTGAAACCGAGTTGGTTTTTTGAAAAAATAAACAAAATTGATAAACCTCTAGCAAGGCTTCTCAAAAAGAAGAGTGAGAGGACTCAAATAGATAAAATCACAAATGAAAATCAAATTATTGCAACCAATCTCTCAGAAATACAAGCAATTATCAGGTAATACTATGAAAAATTATATGCCAACAAACCAGACAGCCTGGAAGAAATGGACAAATTTCTAAACACCACACACTACCAAAACTCAAACGGGAAGGAATAGAAAATTTGAATAGACCAGTGAAGAAACTACATCAGTTATCAAAAATCTCCCAACAAATAAGAGTCCTGGACCAGAGGGTTTCCCTGGGAAATTCCACCAGACATGTGAAACAGAGTTAATACCTATCCTTCTCAAGCTGTCCCAAAAAATAGAAATGGAAGGAAAACTTCCAGAATCATCTTATGAAGCCACAATTACTTTGATTCCCAAACCAGAGAGAGATCCAACAAAGAAGTAGAACTACAGGCCAATATCCCTGATGAATATGGATGCAAAAATTCTCAACAAGATACTAGCAAATCGAATTCAACAGCATATAAAAAGAATTATTCACCATGATCAAGTGGGATTCATTCCTGGGATGCAGGGCTGGTTCAATATTCACAAATCAATCAATGTGATAGGTCACATTGATAATAATAATTAAAAAAAAGGATAAGAACCATATGATCCTGTCAATCGATGCAGAAAAAACATTTGACAAAATTCAGCATCCTTACTTAATAAAAACCCTCAAGAAAGTCGGGATAGAAGGAACATACTTAAAGATTATAAAAGCCATTTATGAAAATCCCACAGCTAATATCCTCCTCAATGGGGAAAAACAGAGCTTTCCCCTTAAGATCAGGAACATGACAGGGATGTCCACTCTCACCACTGTTGTTAACACAGTGTTGGAAGTCCTAGCATAAGCAATCAGACAACAAAAGGAAATCAAAGGCATCAAAATTGGCAAAGATGAAGTCAAACTTTCACTTTTCACAGACGACATGATACTCTATATGGAAAACCCGACAGGCTCCATCGAAAGTCTGCTAGAACTGATACATGAATTCAGGAAAGTTGCAGGGTACAAAATCAATGTAACGAAATTGGTTTCATTTTTATACACCAATAATGAAACAACAGAAAGAGAAATAAAGAAATTGATCCCATTTACTATTGCACCAAGAACCATAAAATACTTAGGAATAAATCTAAACAAAGATATAAAAGATCTATATGCTGAAAACTATAGAAAGCTTATGAAGGAAATTGAAAAAGACACAAAAAATGGAAAAATATTACATTCTCATAGATTGGAAAAATAAATATTGCTAAAATGTTAATACTACCCAAAGCACTCTACACATTCAATGCAATCCCAATCAAAATTGCACTGGCATTCTTCTCAAAGCTAAAACAAACAATCCTAAAATTTGTACGGAACGAAAAAAGACCCCCAAAAGCCAAAGTAATACTGAAGAAGAAAACAAAGTGGGAGTCATCACAATCCCAGACTTTAGCCTTTACTACAAAGCTGTAATCATCAAGACAGTATAGAATTGACATTAAAAAAAAGACACATAGATCAATGGAATAGAATAGAAACCCAGAATTAGACCCACAAAAGTATGACCAACTAATCTTTGACAAAGCAGGAAAGAATATCCAATGGAAAAAAGACAGCCTCTTTAGCAAATGGTGCTGGGAGAACCAGACAGCAATATGCAGAAGAATGAAACTAGACCACTTGGTTACACCATTCACAAAAATAAACTCAAAATGGATGAAGGACCTGAATGTGAGCCAGGAAACCATCAAAACCCTAGAGGAGAAAGCAGGCAAAAACCTCTCTGACCTCAGCCGCAGCAATTTCTTACTTGACACATCTCCAAAGGCAAGGGAATTAAAAGCAAAAATGAACTATTGGGACCTCATTAAGATAAAATCTTCTGCACTGCAAAGGAAACAATCAACAAAACTAAAAGGCAACCCATGGAATGGGAAAAGATATTTGCAAATGACATACTGGATAAAGGGCTAGTACCCAAAATCTATAAAGAACTCGCCAAACTCCACACCCAAAAAACAAATAATCCAGTGAAGAAATGGGTAGAAGACATGAATAGACACCTTTCCCCAGAAGACTTCCAGATGGCCAAAAGACACATGAAATGATGCTCAATGTCACTCATCATCAGGAAAATACAAATCAAAGTCACACTGAGATACCAATGCACACTGGTCAGAGTGGCTAAAACAAACAAATCAGGAAACTATAGATGTTGGCGAGGATGTGGAGAAATGGGAACCCTCTTGTACTGTTGATGGGAATGCAAACTGGTGCAATAGCTCTGGAAAACAGTGTGGAGGT
The DNA here is from genome assembly GCF_022837055.1 of Prionailurus viverrinus. Classification (NCBI taxonomy): domain Eukaryota; kingdom Metazoa; phylum Chordata; class Mammalia; order Carnivora; family Felidae; genus Prionailurus; species Prionailurus viverrinus. Next base: position 133,702,277 of record NC_062564.1, on the reverse strand, counting down.
TCTTCAAAAAATTAAAAATAGAACTACCCTATGATCCAGCAATGGCGCTGCTAGGAATTACCCAAGGGGTACAAGAGTGCTGATGCATAGGGGCACTTGTATCCCAATGTTTATAGCAGCACTTATAGCAGTGCTTTCAACAATAGCCAAATTATGGAAAGAGCATAAATGTCCATCAACTGATGAATGGATAAAGAAGATGTGGTTTATATATACAATGGAATACTACTTGGTAATGAGAAAGAATGAAATCTTTCCATTTGCAGAAATGTGGATGGAACTGGAAGGTATTAAGCAAAGTGAAATAAGCCAGTCAGAGAAAGACAGATATCATATGCTTTCACTCATATGTGGATCTTGAGAAACTTAACAGAAGACCATGGGAGAAGGGAAGGGGGAAAAATATTTACAAACAGAGAGGGAGGGAGGCAAACCATAAAACTCTTAAATACAGAGAACAAAATGAGGTCTGATGGGGGATGGGAGAGAGGGGAAAGTGGGTGATGAGCATTTAGGAGGACACTAGGGATGAGCACTGGGTGTTGTATGGAAGCCAATTTGACAATTAATTGTATTAAAAATAAATAAATAAAATTAAAATTTGGTAAAAAATTTAAAAAAAACTTTAGGAGAGAAAAAAAGAATATACATTATTAAATGTCTGTTTCATGCAGGTAAGATTCTATCCAGGACAAGAGGATATCTGGTTCAGAGATTACCCCTTTGAGCAATACACTTTGCACATCAAAGATGTTCAAAGATGCTGTGTTAGATTCCCAGGGCTGCCATAACTAGTTACCACAAACTGGGTACAACAATAGAAACTATTTTTCACAGTTCTAAAGACCAGGTGTCTAAAATCAAGTTTCCCTCTGAACACTCTGAGAGAGAATCCTTGTTAGCTTCTTTCAGCTTCTGGTGGCTCCCGGCATTCATTGGTTTGTATTTGAATAACTCCAATGTCTGCTTCCATGTTCACACAGCTTTCTTCTGTGGTTTCAAAGGACACCTATCATCAGATTTAGGACCCACACAGATTATCCAAGATGATCTGTAAAGACCTTTTCCCAAATAAGGCCACATTGATAGGTTCTGGGTGGGTATATCTTTTGTGGGGGCCACAATTCCAATCGCTAAAAATGCATTTTTAAATGAATGGAGGTGTGCCTGGGTGGCTCAGTTGGTAAGCATCCGACTTCGGCTCAAGTCATGATCTCACGGTTTGTGAGTTCAAGCCCCACGTCAGGCTCTGTGCTGACAACTCAGAGCCTGGAGCCTGCTTCCGATTCTGTGTCTCCCTCTCTCTCTGCTCCTTCCCCACTCATACTCTGTCTCTCTCACAAATAAACATTAAAAAAAATTTTTTTAAATGAATGGATAAAAGAATAAAAGGGAAAAATGTATGGGGTGTATACATGTTTGAATACACAAAATATGAAGACAAGCAATACTGTTTTGTTTTTACATCTTTGTTACCTTCTATTTGTAAGTTCACTTTGTAGATAATACGTCTTGCATCTACAACAGCAGCTTGTTGCTGTTCATGTTGACAGAATTCTGTTATATTAAATAACATAGCAGTTCAAAACTGAAAGTTGTTAAATGAAAAGACACAATTAGGAAATGTGTAATATATATATATATATATATAACTATATATAACTATATATATATAACTATATATATATAACTATACTGCTTTCTTTGATATTTTTAAAGTATGTTTTAAATCCATTTCATGTAGGGAACCACAAAAAACCTTGTAGCCAAGCAATCCTGAGAAGAAGAGCAAAGCTGGAGACATCACAATTTCAGATTTAAAGATATACTACAAAGTTGTAGTAATCAAAATAGGATGGTACTGGCACAAAACAGACACGCTGATCAATGGAACAGACTAGAGAGCCCAGAAATAAAGCCATGATTCTGTGGTCAATTAATCTATGACAAAGGAGGTAAGAATATGCAAAGGGGAAAAGACTCTTTTTAATAAATGATGCTGGGAAACTCAACAGCTACATGCAAAAGGACAGAAACTGGACCGCTTTCTAACACCATACACAGAAATAAACTCAAAATAGAGGACCTAAATGTGAGACCTAAAACTACAAAACTCCTAGGAAAAAACACAGGCAATAATTTCTTTGACATCAGATGGAGCAGCATTTTTCTAGATATGTCTCCTAAGGCAAGGGAAATGAAAACAAAAATAAACCACTGTGATCACATCAAAATAAGGAAACCATCAACAAAACAAAAAGGCAACTTTACTGAATGAGAGAATTATGTATCTAATAAGGGGCTAATATCCAAACTATATAAAGAACTTCTACAACTCAACACCAAAAACAGAAACAATCCAATTAAAAAAATGGAGACAGGACTTGAATAGACATTTTTCCAAGAAGACATACAGATGGCCAACAGACACATGAAAAGATGCTCAAATTCCTAATCATCAGAGAAATGCAAATCAGAACCACAATGAGGTACCACCTCACACCAGTCAGAATGGCTAGAATAAAAAAGACAAGAAATAACAATTGTTGGCAAGGATGTGGCGATAAAGGAACTCTCATGCACTGATGGTGGTAATGTAAACTAGCACAGCCATTGTGGAAAAAGTATGGCATGGTGGTACCTCAAAAAATTAAAATACCACATGATCCAATAATTCTACTACTGGGTATTTAAGCAATAAAAATGAAGACACGAATTCAAAAAATAGATGTTCCAGGGGCACCCAAGTGGCCCAGTTGGATTAGCATCTGACTTTGGCTCAGGTCATGATCTCGTGGTCCATCGGTTTAAGCCCCCCATTAGGTTCTGTGCTGACAGCTCAGAGCCTGAATCCCGTTTTGGATTCTGTGTCTCCCTCTCTCTCTCTGCTCCTCCCCCACTCACACTCTGCCTGTCTCTCTCTCAAAAATAAATAAACATTAAAAAAAATACAGGTTCCCCCACATTTACTGCAGCCTTATTTACAATAGCCAAGATACAGAAGTAACCCAAGTGTCCATCGATAGTCGAGTGGATAAAGATGAGGTGTACACACACACACACACACACACACACACACACACACACACACTCTCTCTCTCTCTCTCTCTCTCTCTCTCTCTCTCATAAAATGGAACATTATACAGCCATAAAAGGATGAGATCTTGTCATTGGTGACAACACGGTTAGACCTAGAGAGTATCATGCTAAGTGAAAAAAGTGCGAAAAACAAACACTTTCTCATATGTGAAATCTAAAAAAATTAATCAACAAACAAACAGAAAACAGAACCAGATTCATAAATACAGAGAACAAACTGATGGACACCAGAGGGAAAGCGGGAGGGCAGATGGGCAAAATGGGTAAATGACAGTGGGACATAGAGGCATCTGGTTATGGAATAAGTGATAGGAATAAAAGATACAGTGTATGGAATATAATCAATGATATTATAACAGCATTGTATGATGGCAAGCATAGTTATACTTGTAAGCACATCATAACGTATGGAGATGTTGAATAACTATGCTATGTGCCTAAAACTAATATAACATTGTGTGTTAACTATACTCAAATTAAAAAAAAAATTAAACAATAAAAATCTATTTTTTATGTGGTCCTCTTTCTCCTCCTCAAATAAGACACAAATTCAGAGGCCACTACACAAATAGAATAGGGGTTTTCAAATAGGCATTTCTACATATAGTCACCTTGCTCTCAGTCCCTCAAAATAAAGTCTACTTTAAAACACAGAGCTTGTAAGACTGACAGCTATTTCTTCTTGTGGAGAGTTATATTTGTATATTTTCACAAACAGAACAGGTTGGGAAGTTACAAACCTAGAAAAATATAATAAAAGATCCAGATTCATCTTCTGTTTGGTTTTAATATAGTCATTTTCTCTTTCCACTTTCAATGACTGAAAGATTTAATTTGAGTAATGCCACAGGAATGTGGTTTCAAGAAGGAAAAATGTTCAAATATTTACCTCCCTGTTCCTCACTTTAAAAAAAAAGAATAATTTGCTATAATATATATTGAAATACTTTATGATATTTCCTTCTTTCTGCTGGCATTTGTGTCCTTTCTTATTAAATAAAAATGTATTGAAATTTAAATATAGTTCTCAAAGAGAACTCTAAGCAAAATACAATTGTTCCTTTGATGGATTTCAAAATAGCACCACCAAATATTGTTATGAACATAATAAAAAATTTAACATGTGTTTAGTTTCTCTTTACCCATCTGTGTGTGTGTGTGTATGTATGTGTGTGTGTGTGTGTGTATATATATATATTTTTTTGTTTTGTTTTGTTTCATTTTGTTTTTTCATATAATTATCTCCTGAGAATGCATATTGAAGATTTTCTGAGAAGCTCATGGATTTTTATAGATAGCAAATTGTCAACATGAGGGCACCTAACTTGAAGTCTTTACTCTGGGGAGACACGGGCAGTAGGGTCATACGAACACTACAGTTAGTTCCTAAGATGGCAACAGACTGGAGAAAAAAGGTATGTATAATTACCATAGGTATACTTCTCTCTGTTTAGTTCTGAGCAGGACTGATGGGCCCCAAATCACATTTTCTCCTAAAAGTCATGCATAGTGCCTTTATAGAATAGCTCCCTTTCTTTTTTCTTTAAGTCTGCCCTGGTTCTTCCATGAAACCCAAGAATCATAACCGGTCTGGCTGCCACCTCTTCCCTTAGTGTTCAGGAGACACATGATTAACTGATCACAATATCCTTTATTGATAAGCCTAGATCTGGTCTCAAACACAAGGTTTCTGGCAACCATTTTCCCTCTGAGAAACTGTACAAGAGATGAAAATGTTGCCATTCTTACCCTAATTCATGAGATGGGATCCTTACAGCCTGCCCCGCACTTGCCATACTCCTTCCCCAAGGAGGCTGTATTTTGTTTCCTGTATTCTCCTGTTACAAATAAGAGTCTTGCTAAGAATCACAGTGCCATCACCTGTATGGCTTTAAGTAGTGCCTACTTCCTGGTTTCCCTTTACCCCTGCCTGCTTGTCAGGCTGAAATCCCTACTATAGAGGCTTACTCGGATCAGATCCGAGACGATCACACCTTTTAACCACTGCATCCTGGATTCCACTGTCAGGACAAGCCTCAGCATCTGTGTACCTTTTTGTTGTCCCTGGCCACCCTGCCCTGACTCCTGCTATGTTCCCAGTGACTAGAATTCTTGAGATCCAGACACATTTTGTTTCAAAAATATTCCTGCTAAAAACCCAATTATCAGTCCCAGTTGTTTTACTTACCATATGCATTTTTGTTAGGATTAAATGCAGTAATTCTTATGAGGTACTTAGCATGGTTCCTAGTATACAATACATTTGTATCCTAGTATACAATACAATTCATTCACTCCATGAATGTTAGCTGCTATAGGTTCTGCTATCATAATAAGCATCATCACTTCTATTAAGATCTCCATCTCAATTCCAGAAAAACTTCTTTTGAAGCAATTAGGTACAGGCTTCAAGTATCAGAGGACCTCTGACCATACAACCATGTCATTTTTTACTTTCAGTACAGTGTTCAATAAATTACATGAGATATTCAACATTTTATTATAAAATAGGCTTTGTACTAGATGTTTTCGCTCAAATGCAGGCTAATGTAAGCATTCTGAGCATGTTGAAGGTAGGCTAGGCTAAGTTATGACGCTCAGTAGGTTAGGTGTATTCAATGCATTTTGACACACCATATGTTCAACTTGTGATCATTTTATTAGGACATAACCCCATTGCAAGTCAAGGAAGAGTTGCATAGAGTTTAGTAAATATATGCTCTTAACACCAATTTAGATTTTTTTTATATAACAAAATAATGCTCTAGGCCATTATCATTTATGTAAAATGAGTTCTATAAAGTTGTGTGACTTTTTCTTTCCATGAGTCACCATACTGCACTAGCCATAGAAAATTCTATCCTTTGCTTTACTAAGTTTAAAATTTGTCTCACATACTGAATAGTTTGCATGACCATAATATTCACAGTATCTTCTAAGATATTTGTTAAGAAGCCCATTATAAAAAGGAAGTCTTTTATAGTATTTGGATCTATTATGCTTGTCAGCTGACTTTAGATAACAATTTTCTAATCAAACATAAGACCAAATCAAACCCTTTATTATAGCTTTTTGACCAGCACCATAGATGAATGTGCCTCTCCAAAATAGGTGGAACTGTGCCAGCCAAACAACAAATGGGCATTGTCCTGAGGCACTCAGACAAAAAGTCACATAGTTCAATGCCAGATGAACAGAACAAAGGCCGTAGAGAGTTGCCTGGGGTCACTGAGAACAGATTGCTTAATGAAGACATTTAGAGAAGTATTGCTGTATGTGTTTGGGTGTGCAAGTAGGTGTTAGAGGCATGTCCAATTGATTTGAGAAAACAAATATTGAATCACAATAAGCCCAAAAAATTAATATTTCCAGAAAAGATAGAGGTCACACTTTTTGAGGCAAGAATTAGTGCCTTTTAATAGAACAAATATGGCACATAAAGCTATGACTATACATTATTAAATGACAGGAGATTCAACCCTCCAGAATCCTAGAAACTTAGATCTAGTAGGAAATATGGGAAAGTTAATAGGAAACACCTCTGGAGATGAACACTGGTTATCTGTGAGTGTTAGGACTATTAGGGGATTTAGTCTGCTCACTTTGTTCATCTATATTGTCTTCATATTACTTTGTTTTAAATTATAAATTGAACTTACAAATGCATTCCCTCTGAGTCCATATTACATGTTTCATCAGGAAATGTATATATTAATTATTAATTACATATAAGTTCTAACATTTGTATATAATCTTTATATACATATTTGTATGTAATCTTTCCAAGAAGGAAACTTGAACTCATTTAGACTGGTAGTTTTCATATCGTTTTTAGGCAAGGAACCCCTTCTTTCAGCAAACACTTTGAGAGAAGCCCACTGTGAATCTGCTCTGGTTAGAGCCAGCCGGCCTTGGGGAAACCCCAAGTGCCCCTGACTGGCTGCCTCCCCGCCCCTCCCCCACTCGGTGGCTGGCTGTGAAAGGGACTCTGTGGAACCACCAGGATTCTCATTCTCAATGACAGGGACGTGAAGGGATTGGCTCTGGGTGATACTGCCCATCAGATGACACTTATTCAGAGCAACTTCCACTCCTCTGCACTAGGATAATCATTTTCCAGATAAATAACTTGGCTAGAGGAAAAACCATTCATGTCTCTGGCACCTTAGAGCAACAGAACTTCTGTGGGATGATGTCAATATTCTATTTCTGTACTGTCCACTCAGAGAACTACTAGCCACTGTGGCACTGAACACTTAAAATGTACCTAGTGCAACTGAAGAACTGAATTTTTTCTTTTATTTAATTTTAATTAAATTTAATAACCACATGTTATATGGCTGGAGGATACCATGTATCAGATAGCATAGCTTTAGAGTTTCTCCTTGTTCTATAGAGAGAGGAAAAAATGAAGATCACCACTAATTAAGGGCATCTCTGATTTAGATGTGCTTTATCTAAGGGCAAATTTCAGCTGGCAAACATGGAACAGACATGCACAGTATTATCATCAGTGTGAAGATACTTTCAATTTACAATGGGTTTATTGGGATATAATCCCACTATAAATCAGGGAAAATGTGTATTCAAATTAGGGCCCAGAGTAAAACAATAGTTGCCATTTACTGAGCTCTTTTTATGTGTCAAGCACTTTGCAAATATTATCTTACTTAACACCAACCAAATTGGGTGAGCATTATAACTCTCATATTACTGATGAGAAAATAGATGACTGGATAATCCCATGCCCAACAAAAACAATAGACAATGAAACTGAAATCAAACCCAGCCCTCCCTAACTCAAAACCCAATCTTTTGCCTCTGAACATGTTACTTCTCCACAAACAACCTGAGTTCTGGAAGCAGAACTTAATTTCTAGGATTCCAGCTAATCAGGTCAATCTTGTGGCCTGTTTATTTCGTGCTCAGCCTTATATTAGGTAATTCCTGAAACTTTTCTCTTACAACTTTACCTTTGATTCCTTCTTTCTCCTCTTCTAATCTCTTAGCCAGATTCCTACTCTTGGTTGTTCTTAGCCGCTCTGGTTCCAATGGTTGCCATTATCATCCCTAAAGGGGCAAATCAAGTTTAAATTCTCCATTTAGCCTACTTAGATTATTCCAGCCCACCTTCAAACTATTTTATTCTCTTCTTCAAATTCCTTTTACTCCCTCATTACTCTACATCCATTGCTACACAATTTTTCTTAATTATCCAATTGTCTCACTCATTTACTCAGTTATCCAACTACTATATGCGTGAATACACATTATGAATGAGACACTGAGTTAGGCAATGTATATGGAGGTATAAACAACCTATCTGAAATTACTTAAGGTAATTTTAGTAGGGAAGATAAGAAATTATACACATATATCTATAGTACCGTGTTGAGTAAAAAAAAAAGCATTGTGATAAATAGAGCTAAAAGACTTCAGACAAGGGAAGAATTACTTCTATCTAGAAGGAAATGAGGAAGAGATGATTCTACTGAACTGAGGAAGAAGATTCTAGTAGAAGGTACTGACAGAAAGAGTATCCTAACTGGAAGGCATTGCCTGAGACACAGAGCTTGACGATGGCACTGTCAAGGAGTAACAAGACACTGTGGTTTGACTGGACTTCAGTGTGTGTCAAGGAACGGTGTGGGGGTAAGGTACACAGTAGAGGCCCTTAAAATTGAATTGTGGGAGGGTATAATGATGTCATTGGGTAGGTAAAAGGGATCATAAGACTTTTTAAAAAAAATCATTTATTTTTTATTTTATTTTTTAAAATTTTATTTAAATCCAAATTAGTTAAAATATAGTGTAATAATGGTTTCAGGAGTAGAATTTAGTGATTCATAGCTTACATAGAACACCCAGTGCTCATCCCAACAAGTGCCCTCCTTAATGCCCTTCACCCACTTAGCCCATCTCCCTACATACTTCCCCTCCAGCAACCCCTAGTTTGTTCTCTATATTTAAGAGTCTCATATGGTTGCCTGCCTCTGTGTTTTATCTTATTTTTCCTTCCCTTACCCTATGTTCATCTGTTTTGTTTCTGAAATTCCATATATGACTAAAATTGTATGGTATTTGTCTTTCTCTCACTTGTTTCATTTAGCATAATGTACTTTAGTCCCATCCACATTGTTGCAAATGGAAAGATTTCATTCGTTTTGATTGCTGAGTAATGTTCCATTGTATATATATACCACATCTTCTTTTCCATTCATTAGTTGACGAACATTTGGGCTCTTTCGATAATTTGGCTATTGTTGACAGTGCTGCTATAAACACTGGGGTGTATGTGCCCCTTTGAATCAGCATTTTTATATCCTTTGGATAAATACATTGCAGTGCAATTGCTGGGTTTTAGGGTAGTTTTATTTTTAATTTTTTGAGGAACCTCCATACTGTTCTCCAGAGTGGCTGGACCAGTTTGCATTGTCACCAACAGTGCAAAAGGGTTCCCCTTTCTCTACACCCTCGCCAAAATCTGTTGTTTCCTGAGTTGTTAATTTTAGCCATTCTGATAGGTATGAGGTGGTATCTCATTGTGGTTTTGATTTGTATTTCCCTGATGATGAGTGATGTGGAACATTTTTTCATGTGTCCGTTATCCATTTGGATGTCTTCTTTGGAAAAATGTCTGTTCATGTCTTCTATCCATTTCTTCCCTGATTTACTTGTTCTTTGGGTGTTGAGTTTGATAAGTTCTTTACACACTTGCTTTTAATGTTATGGAAAAAAGGATATCTGTGGGAGAGGATATTTTCAAAGTCGAGTTATCAGAACTGGAAGTTTAGATATAACCAGTAAGTCCAGGAAAACCAACAATTCACCCTCTGAATTCCTAGTCTGAATGAATGTAGAGGCATCCAGGTTATTCAGACCATGAAAACAAACAAACAAAAAAGTCCTCTTCTATTTCCTCCCAGGATTCTCTCAGTGGAACTACGTACATCTTCCCAAAGCCAAGAAGAGGGGCTTGAAGAAAAGATTTGGGTATTAGTTGCTTCAAATTTGTTTCTTTGTGGAAGGCACCTTTTTTGAGTGGGAAGAGTCCTTTAATTGCAGATTTTGTGGAGAAGTGAATGGTGTAGAGGGCACTTACTTGATTTGTGGTCCCATGTGTCAGCCTCTGCTGGCTCTGAACTCTGAGGGAAATGTTCTCCACCCTGTAGAAGGGGGTGGAATGTTTATAATTTTTCCTACCTAAATTAAAATGTGCCTTTCTTAGACTAAACTCCTTACAACCAGTCAGTTATAAAATATGCTTTAGGTAAAATGAATTTCTGCCCAGATAATACTTTAGAAGTAAGAAGTAATTATAGAGATGTTTGGAACATTTATTTATAACTGTGGAACTTCGTGAAAACTCAAAGTTCTCTCAGGAGAAGTGGATGGGGTGTTTGGATCTCCCTATTTGCCAGCAAGAGTTAGCAAGCAGGTTGTGCTATTTGCAAATATATTCTTTTTCAGGGAGGAAGTATGTGTTTATTTTTTGAGTGTCATCAATATTTTTTGCTTATTTTCGTTTGTCCAACTACCCTTGTTACTTGTACAGCAGAGTACTGTGGGTACAGAGAGTTTTCTCTACTTGAGAAACTGTCCGGTCTTCTCTTTTGGAAAAATAATTACACGAAAGTGTCCAACACAGATATTAACTTGGTGACGACTACCTCTGTCCAACACAGATATTAACACTGGTGACGACTACCTCTGTAGCAATGTAAGGTCAGGAGAGATTTGTCTGAATTGAACTCATTGCATGAAAGACTATTTAGTTTTTTTTCTATGCCCAGGAAGCACTATAGTTGCAGAATGAGTCAACATCCTGCAGCATCCCACAATGTATCAGGCTGAGACATTATATTTTCTTTCTTGTATGTGGTACTGTCTATAGTGTCTCCCTTCTTTCTAAATCTGCTCTTCCCAGACAGAGTTGGTCTAGAAGTTGTTTGTACTGAGTGGTTTTGAGGGGGGTTAAGAATAGCAAGTACAAGTACATTATTATTATTTTCAGCCCTCTCTTCAAAAAAATGCCACGCATAGTATGCATTTACTTTTATGAAGTAAAAATGGTAATTCCCGGTAGAAGCGCACTGTGGAGGATGGGAAAATGATGCTTTGGTCAGGCTCAAGGACTGACTATAACATAACATGGGAACATAAAAGAGTAAGAAAACAATTGTATAGCACTCTAATGAGCTGACTAGACGGCACACGCACACCTTGCTTCAATAATGTTTTGCAAACACAACATTGGCCTGATGACAGGGAATCTTTTAATAGAACTGATTTATCCTGACCATCTGTTTTGACTCTACACTTTGGTGGGGAAACTACTCTTATGGGGAGGTACTCCTTAATTGAGATACAGTAGAAACAAAGTTACTAAATAATAACCAAATCATCAGATGATGAATTTTATGCAAACACAACGAAATCTCTTTCAAGTTTTTGTAGTGTAGGAATGACATGTGTTTTAGGATGAGTACCCTAGAAACAGATCTTGAGAAAAGGATTTGAGTGGAATGTTGCTTTTGGGGAGGAAATCCTAGGAAGCAGAGGCAGGAGGGTGGCAAATTCAGACAGGAAAAGAAAGGAGTCAATAATGAAGTGTATGTTACCCAGCAATGTGCTGATGCAGGTAACTGGGTTCAGTTCCTCTAAAAACTCTCGGAGACCACGTGTAGCATGCTGAGAGTTATCCAAACTGAAGAGCAAAGAAGCTGGCAGAGGCTTCATCTTTCACTGACTAAGGACTGCCCTCTGGAACATTAACTCCCCAGTATTACAGCTTAACCTGAGCAACTGTGGCACCATGCTCTTGCAGCCCAAAAGATCCAGAGAGAGAGAGAAAGAGAGAGAAAGAGACAGTGAGGCAGAGAGAGAGGCATTGTCTTTGGTTTATATGGGAAGCAGAGGAGTTCATGGGTTATAAGCAGATAGTATCTGCTGCAGAATGCTAATAACTTACTGACCCAAAGAATATAAAAAAGAAAAAGGCATCCAAGTTAGTAAAAAAAAAAAAAAAAAGAAGTTAAACGGTCACTATTTTCAGATGGCATGATACTGCACAGAGAAAACCCTAAACTATGCCAAAAAACTATTAGAAGTAATAAATGAATTCAGTAAAGTTGTAGGGTACAAAATTAAAATATAGAAATCTCTTGCATTTCTATACACTAATGATAAAGTAGTAGAAAGAGAAATTGAGAAAACAATTCCACTTACAATTATACCAAATAGTATAAAATACCTAGAAATAAACTCAACCAAGGAGGTAACAGACTGATATTCTGAAAAGTATAAAACCTTGGTGAAAGAAATTAAAGACAACACAAACAAATGAAAAGACATTCCACCCTCATGGATTGGAAGAACAAATATTGTTAAAATGTCCATACTACCCAAAGCTATCTACAGATTCAATGAAATGCCTATCAAAATACTAACAGCATTTTTCACAGAACTACAAGTAATCCTGAAATTTGTATGGAACTACGAAAGATCTTGAGTAGCCCAAAAAATCCTGAGGAAGAACAAAGCTAGAGGTATCACACTCCCAGATTTCAAAATATACTACAAAGCTGTAGTAATCAGAACAGTGTGGTACTGGCACAAAAACAGACTGTGCACAAATCAACAGAACACAATGGAGTGCCCAGAAATAAACCTAAATTTATATGGTTCATTAATCTATGACAAAGGAGGCAAGAATATACAATGGGGAAAAGACAGTTTCTTCAACAAATGGTTCTGGGAAAATTGGACAGGCACATGCAAAAGAATGAAAGTGGACCAGGGTGCCTTCAGTGGCTCAGTCAGTTAAGCGTCAAACTCTTGATCTCAGCTCGGTTCATGATCTCATGGTTTGGTTCATGAGTTCAAATTCTGCATCAGGCTCTGTGCTGGTAGCATGGAGCCTGTTTGGAATTCCGTCTCCCTCTCTCTCACCCCACCCTACTCTCTGTCTCTCAAAATAAATAAACTTTAAAAAAATAATGAAACTGGAACACTTTCTAGTGCCATATAAAAATAAAATGGATTAAAAACTCCATAGGCAGTAATTTCTTTGACATTGGCCACTGCAACATTTTTCTACATATGTCCTAAGGCAAGGGGAACAAGAGTAAAAATGAACTAAAAATAAACTAAAAAGCTTTTATATAATGAAGGAACAAAATGAAATGGCAATCTACTGAATGGGAGAAGATATTTGCAAGTTACATATCTGAAAGGGTTAATATCCAAAATATATAAAGAATTCATACAACTCAACAGCAAACAAACAAACAAAACCCTATAATTAAGTACCCAAACATTTTCCCAAAGAAGACATACAGATGGCAAACAGACACATGAAAATATGCTCAACATAACTATCAGGAAAATTCAAATAAAAAACACAATGAGATATCAGAATGGCTAGTATCAAAATATAAGAAATAACAGGTGTTGTAGAGGATGTGGAGAAAAAGGAACTCCTGTGCACTGTTGGTAGAAATGTAAACCGTGGGAAACAGTATGGAGGTTCCTCAAAGTATTAAAAATAGAAATACCATAGGATCTAGTAATTCCACTACTAGGTATTTACCCAAAGAAAATAAAAACAGTAACGTGAAAAGATATTTGCATCCCTATGTGTATTGCAGCATTATTTGCAATAGCTAAAATATGAAAGCAACCCAAGTGTCTATTGATAGATGAATGGATAAAGAAGCTATGGTATATATTTTATAATGGAATATTACTCAGCCATAAAAGGATGACACCTTGCCATTTGCAACAACATAGAGAGGTCTAGAGGGTATTATGCTAAGTGAAATAAGTCAAACTGAGAAATATAAATACCATATGATTTCACTTACATGTGGAATCTAAAAACCAAACAAATGAAAAGCGGAAACAGACCCACAGATACAGAGAACAAGCTGATGGGCGCCAAGAGGGTGGGAGGGGGTTGAAAATGGGCGAGGGGGAGTGGGAGATACAGGCTTCCAACTATAGAATGCGTAAGTCACTAGGATAAAAGGTACAGCATAGGCAATATAGTCAATAGTAATAGCATTGTATGGTGGTGGATGGTAGCTACACTTGTGGTGAGCACAGCATAATATATAGACCCATGGTTTCACTATGTTGTACACCTGCAACTAAGTATTACTGTGTGTCCACATATTTTATAAAATACTAAAAAGAACACACATCAGGTTTATTGGAGTTTCATATAGCAGAGCAATGACTCTATGAAAAAAATAAAGCAAATGGATATACTGATATAAATGAGTGAATGAATACACTGAAATTTTGTTGAGGGATGTTATATTTACATGGTTTCAACATACCTTCTTACAAGACACTTATCGATTACAAAAGGGCAAAGAGTAACTTTATACTTTGGAAGCCTGGTAAACCACCTTGATCACATAATTAAAGTTAACATGACAGTCATGAGATAAATCAAAACTATATGCCACCTGACAGACAATAAGAACACAGCATCACTTCTATGATCTGACTCTAATGTTGAATAAACATTAAATTCAACTTGAATGACATGCTACAGTCTGTAACCTGCTCTGTAACTTTTAAAAGTATCAAGGGAATGAAAATGAAGGAAAAACTAAAGAACTGTTCCAAATCTAAGGTGTCTAAAGAGATGGGACAACTAAACACAACACGGGACTTTGGACTAGATACTTTATAAAGACATTATTGGGACAACTGAAAGATTGTAATACACTCTGGAGGTCAGATATTGTAACATATCAGTGCTAATTTCCTAATATTGATGGTATTTTATGGTTGTATAGGAAAGCAATCTTGTTGTAGGAACCACACACTAAAATATTTAAGAGTGATGGGGCATTTTTTGGCAACTTACTCTCAAATGGTTCAGGGTAAAACAGTCTTTTTTTTGCACCATTTTATAACTCTTCTGCAAGTTTGAGATTGTTAAAAATATAAGAGTTTCTTAAAAAATTAAATGGTTAAAAAATCAAGACACAATCATGTAAAAATTTATCTACTCCACTTACCTTTCAAAGGATCTCCCCTTGATATTGGGTTGTCCCATCTAGATCATCATTGCACTTTAGTAAGGACCAAACCTGATAATAGGTACCAGGGTTGTAGCTGAGCTCCAATCTGACTGAGCAGCATTTTTACTTTGAATAGCTACAGAAGAATTCTCTGATGTTACTAACCATGCCGAAAATGAATTTCCTTCCCACATGTCTGTCTGTAAACAGGTGAGAAATTCTCACCCATTCTTAAAGCAGGGTAAAAGAAATGAGGTATGGAATGTGAGTGATGCCATAGTAGATACCTGAATTTATAGGTGCAAGAATTTTTGTCAACATCTTTTGTTAATAAATAGCAAATATCCTTTTACACTAGGATGTTAGTATGTGAGGGGAGTTCTTCACTTGATCTTAGCCAAAAGGCCAAGAAGCGATGAGAGGGGAGTTCTTAATACAGTTTACAATATCTAAAACTTCTCTCATTTTTTTATAGAAATAATAGATGTAGCGGTGCTTAGCATGATTTGCCTTTGTTTTTGTTCTGTTTTGTTTTTAAGTTTATTTATTTTGAGAAAGAGTGTGCAAGCAGAGAGAGAAGGAGGCATAGAATCCAAGCAGGCTCTGCACTGTCAGCGCAGGGGGACCAACACTGGGCTCAATCCCATGAACAGTGAGATCATGACCTAAGCCAAAATCAAGAGTTCGACACTTAACCTACCAGCCACCCAGGAGTCCCTGATTCTCCGTTCCATACACGTTTTGAAACTGAGCCAGATTGAGCAAGAAGGCAACAAGTATGTTATATTCCATGAATATGATGAAAAAATACCTCTACCCGTGTTTCTCAGATGCCAAATTGTGGTTTCTGAGGAGAATGAAATTCTGAGCAAATCCTTCTTGTCTCTGTTAATTAAGTGGGGTTTTAATATACCTAATTAGAGGGCTTTAAAATTAATTTCTACTGAATTGAAAGTGTTGTGGTTTTTTCCAGTTCATTAAATAAGCATCTGTGAACTGCCATGTCTGCCACTACCATCATACTAAACACATTATAACAAGCTGTACCAATACTGAAAGACCAAGTTAGAGGGTGAATCTATATAAGATTCTTCTCTCTGTTCTGACGGCACTGGCTCAATTTTACTATAACAACCCAACAACTGGGTATATTTTATTTTGTCTACTCAGTATCTCTTTCCAAAGAACCATCCCCTACAGGTCTCTCTCCATTCACGACTGCTGTCCCATTCTTGCACCATGGCCCTTGATCATAGCTGACTGCCTTACTGAGTCATGTGACCTTTGCTGGGCCTATCTGTCTCTTCATCAGTAGCTGCGGGGGCAGAAGAGAGGCGCTCAGGCCTATAACTTACAAAATTCAAAGCTGTCATGGGTTACATTTTTGTTTTTGAAATGTAGATTAGGAAATAGAAAATCGGGAGGCAGAGAGAAGGACAAATGAAGCTAACCCTGCAGAAATGGACAAAAAGAGAAATGAAGAATATTTCAACAATTTTAAGTTCCAGGTTTAAGTTTGTTCCTAAGGCCCAAAAGCATTTCTGTCTCTGGGTTTTATCAATTATACCAATATCCTTCCAATAAATTTCTCATTTTAAGATAGCTAGATTTTTTTCACTTACTTGCAACCAGAAAGTATTCATTAGAAACTAACATAAAAAGTGGGGTGCTGCAAAAGACAGACCCTAGCATGTGGAGCTAGCTTGATGAGTTCGTGTGAGAGGAGACCTGAGAATTCTGCTGCCTCTTACACCAGAAGGAGAAACTGCAGATGTTGTGTGGAGGAGAGCAGGCAGCTAAACCATCCCACCTTCTCTTAGGACTCAGACTTCAGGCCCACTGAAGCTGGAGCAAGGAGGTCTCATAGCACCTTGGCAGGATGCCCCTGTGTTTAGCAACTGTAGGAAATGTTGCCTTCAATAAGAACTACAAAGAAAGATTAGCCCCTTCCGGAGCTGAGCCTGTTGGAAAGCAGATAAGAGACATTGGGTTACGTGCACAGCCTGGGGAAGAAAAGCTACTTTCTGTCTGAGGCTAGCTATAAGACTTGTCAAAGCCTGAGATCATCAAAGTCCTGCTGGATTGCAACCACCAAATTCTCTGAGAGCTGAAAAATAGTAAGTGTGTTGTTGAAGAGAATGACGGATTTTTTGGTATTTGAAATAAAGATATGGTGGGGGAAGCTAGAAGCGTCAGGAAGCACTAATCCTTCAGAAAAGTCTCTGCTGAAAATACACTTCCAGTCAAAAGACTCAATGTTTCTCACTGATCGGCATGTGAGCAGGAAGACAGCCTGTGGGTGGGCACAAAACTCCAGGACAGATCAGCTTCACTTCATCACCACCACCCAAGCCTGTCGTGGAATCGTGAGGCTAATTCTGTAAAGCTTACAGCTAGCAGAAAGGGCAGACTGTTCATTTACATTGTGAAGAAGCCATGAATACAAAGGCCTGCTTCAACTACAGACTCAAAGATTATGGGTGGGAAACCTTTCTGACATAGATATGTATCCTAAAAACAAGATAAACAAGCAGCTGACTACAGTTTTAAGGTAGATGGAGTGCAAAACAACCTCACACCTTGCACATGGTAGACTTGGATTTCTCATCTCAAAAGTGACCTCCAGGGACCAATAGGATGTGGATTGTTAAGGCAGACTGTCTCTCCACAAAATAAATCCTTCTCTGTTCTCAGAAATGACCTTGAAACTGGACAAAAGAACTCATCTTAGCAGACATAGCCTGAAGCAGCCAGATTGGCTCAGTGAAGAACATGCTAATTGAAACTGTTATATTTTTAGAGATGGGAATACAGACAGAAAGGATAAATTATTTTACCTAAGATACTGGGCTATGAACACTGGTTATCTAGTTCCAGAAAATTCAACCCATGGCATTTGCTGGTTCTATTTTGACCATTAAGATGAATCTAGAAGTTGAATTCTGGTCTACTACTCAACATGTGTAACACTGGGCAAGCTATTAAAGCTCTCTGTGTCGGTATCCTCTCCTTTGAATCGGAAGGATAATAATAGTATCTTCTGGGGTAATTTTGAGGATTGCAAGAATAAATACATCTAAAGCCCTTAAAATAGTACTTAGTGCTGCTACTGTGTTGTCATTATTTATACTGTTGTCAAATTTTAGGTTCTGCATCAAAGACAGAAAGTGTTATTGCTGGGCCAAAGCTTCTGTATCCTTAACCAACCCTATTGTATCTATAAAGAATACATGTTGAGCCTCTTCAATGGTTTATGGCCAGGATTCAACAAACTATTATAAATTAGATCTCCAAATGGGCTCAAACAGATCAACAGATGATCACTAATTTAATTTTTCTTGATCTCATTATAATTTTAAAATGTGTCATTGTGTTGCCTAGAGTACAATACCAGTTTCTAAGACTGTATTTTATGTAAAAAGCAAAGCATGGTCAAATAAATTTAATAAAGAATAAGCAAAATCAATGAGCTCTTGATTATAGGGCTATTTGGGGCCTTTAATATGCCAATATTCATTGTGAAATTCCAAAAGGGGAAAGGGTGAATAGCAGTTTTAAAAATGTGACAAATAGGGGAGACTGGGTGACTCAGTCAGTTGAGCGTCTGACTTCAGGTCATGATCTCACGGTTTGGTTTGTGAGTTTGAGCCCTGCGTCAGGCTTTTTGATGACAGCTCAGAGCCTGGAGCCTGCTTCAGATTCTGTGTCTCCCTCTCTCTGCCCCTCCACTGTTTGCACTCTGTCTCTCTCTCTCTCTCTCTAAAATTAATAAACATTAACAAATTTAAAAAATGTGACAAATATTAATTAGTGGATCATCTAGTACAATACTGAAGAAAACCAGCATCCTGTGGACCCCTGGATGAGTGAAACTCTTTGGAACCATTCAGGCCATGCAGGTCAAAAACAGCTGCAGCAGTTAGCACACTGGCAGCCATGAGCATAGCTGAATGAATCCCCTTCACTGGAAACCCTCCTTTAAGATGGTTGGCAGAACAATATTTAATTTTATTATAGCTTGGATTCTTCCTCTAAACCATTATTTTTTCAATAAAATAAATACTGTCTACAGGTGCTTATTTTTATAATGACCACCTTTTTTATTTCCAGGTGTTTCTGACCTTGACAATTATACGTTTCTCTTAGTCACAAGAGTTGGTGACTACTAGGAAAATGAAAGATACTCTCTGCCTTCATCCATGCACCTCCAAGTTCAAAAAATACACTGAACCTTATTTTCTTCTGTAAGAAAAAAATGTAAAGTGTGCAACTTGAGGTGGTGAGGAAGGGGTGGATGGTGTAATGAAGAAATTTCCAAAACTGGTAGGATGTTAGGTTTGGAAGCTTTTAAAAATACCCCAGCCTCATGAAACACTTCCAACATTAAAATATACAGGCAAGGGGCTTGAAATGTTTAGAAAGCTTCCCAGGTAATTATGGCGAGTTGGCCGGCAGACCGGCAGATCTTAGCGCCCAGTGAAGATCGGGCAGCACTTGAGGCCTCTGTCCCATGGCCTCCTTGAAAGTCGGGTTTATTCTTTTAAAAATTAAAAAAAAAAACCACTTTTTTAAAATGTTTATTTATTTTTGAGAGAGAGAGAAAGAGACAGAGCGTGAGCAGGGGAGGGGCAGAGAGAGAGGGAGACACAGAATCCGAAGCAGGCTCCCGGCTCTGAGCTGTCAACACAGAGCCCGAGACGGGGCTCAAACTCATGAACCGTTGAGATCATGACCTGAGCCAAAGTCAGAAACTTAACCGACTGAGCCACCAGGTGCACTGAAAGTTGGGTTTATGTGGCACTTGAATCAGATTTACTTAAGAGTATTTTAAGTTGTTTTTCTTTTGAAAATAATATAATGATACTCCAAAAAGTATCTCTGATTTTCCTTTTTTTCCCCCTGATTTTTCTTTCTATGGGTTTCTCATATCTGACCATGTTTTATATATCGATGTTTCCTTGGAGGTTTGGCAAATTACATTTTTCATACCTCATACTCTTTCAACAAATCTCATTAAGTCTCATGGTTACAATGACCACCAATAGGCAGATGGCTTCTTCCCAAAACTTCAGACTTCTCTATCCAACTGCAAGTAGGGTTCTCCACCGGGGTGTTCCATAGACATGTCAAATCCAACTCTTGCTCCAGTTCTCCTCATTCTGTGTGTTCTCTCTCCTCACTGGCAGCATTGCCACCCACTAATTATTCAAATCTGAATCATAGGAGCCACTATTTTATCCTTGCATAAGTTTAATCTTCTATATTCTGGCTTGATATTTCAAGTCCTGATATTTTCCCTCCTAAATATTTATCTCTATCTTGACTCTGTATTGCTTGGTGCTTAGGTTCCAGAATCTAGAATTCTGGCGAGGAACAAATAATAGAACGCTCTTGCTAGCCAATATCTGAATACTCATTTTTTGGAATATATGTTTATTAAAAAATACCTGCTGAGATAGAAACATCTGATTTACAACTGAACTTGTGAACAACCCATTTGCAAAATGAATACTGACTATACTAGTTTTTAACCCCTCAAATCAATAAATGTTTTTAAAATTTTGTTGTAAATATTGCTGCTTGGAAAAAATAGTTATAATTGGAATAGGATAAAAGAGGTAGAGAGCTTCCTTTGGGTATTCTAAAATGAACTATCAGATTTTTTTCAAGAGCTTTAGAAGTTTATGGTTGTGTAAAATATATCACCTCACTAGAACATTTGTTGTTTTCTTTTTTTTTTTTTTTTTTGCTGTTCTCTTTTTCCAATGTATTTTGTATTTTCTGGATTAAATGACTGGTTTCCCTGTTGTGGTGGTGCTTGAACTGACTTCTAGTTATTGGGAAGTTAGAACTCACTGTATGCAGCAGGTACTAAAAATTGCTCATCAAATACTCATTACCTACTATATGCCCAGGAGTAGAGAAGGGGGTTGACTGCAAAAGACCTTTAGGAAACTTTCTAGGGTGATAAAAATATCATATCTGGATTGCAGTGATGGTTCCAGGATGGAATGCATTTGTCGAAACATCTAACTGCACTTTACTGGATATAAGTTATACCTTAATAAGCCTGAAATTTTCAAAAGCTTCAGGTACCTTTAGGGCAGGCCTCTCACCTGGGCAAGGCCTAATGACCAGGAGCAGGAAACCAAAGCACAAGCATGTGGTACTGCCCATAAGCACAGTGGCAGGCCACAAGGCTGACTGTGGGCCTTGGGTCCTAATGCTGAGCCTCCACAGGCAGGGACCCTATTCCAGCAGAGGTAGCAGACAGTGAGCCCAGTCCCCCAGGGTGGCTCCTGGATGTTAGACTGTAGATCTTGCTTCTGAGAGCCAGCCACTACTGCAGACCACTGGTGCCTGGTAGGGTTTGAATCCATGCTCCCTGATAGCTTGTCTCTTGCATTTTACAGATACATATTAATAAAAGTAACCTAAAACAGATCAGTCATATTTGGGTGGGTTTGGGGGTTAGGCATGGATTGAAAACAGGAAGAAATGAGGAACACACACACAGAGAATGAGAGAATATAAGAAAAAGATTCTTTGAAGAGAACATTATTTCTGGCAAATGCAAGAGAGTAAATGTGAGAGTCAGGGTTGCAATCAACTGAACAAGCGTATACCTGGTAGGAAGAAAACATTGTGCAGACTGTTCCCAAAGAATAGTATAGTCTGGTCATTTTCCAGCAGAGTGTGAGAGATGTGTACAGCAGGTTTTGCCTATTTTAGGTGCACAGTAACCAGGTATTATTAATTAGGCAAGAATGTCTATTTCTGCAAGCATATGAAGAAACCTCTAAAACAGAATTCTGTGTGTGTGTGTGTGTGTGTGTGTGTATTTTAAATACTATTCATGTTATATCACCAAAAAGAAATTTTCATGGAAAGACTATAACAAGAATGAATAAATTTATGTTTAATACAGTATAACTACTGAAGCAAGACAGGCTTGAAGAGAATGAGGTTAGATGATGCTTTAGACTCTGAAGGGTTTAAGATTGCCAGCAAACCACCAGAAGTTAAAGAGAAAGGCATGGAACAGATTCTCCTTTACATTCTTCAGAAGGGACCAACGCTGTAGACACAGACACCTCAATCTCAGACTTCCAGCCTCCAGAACTATAAGGGAACAAATTTCTGTTGTTTAAGGCACTCAGTTTATGGTAGTTTATTCTGGCAGCCCTAGCAAACATTCTGGAGCTATGGAAAAATAGATGAGAGTAAGAGGTACTAGGAATTCTTAACAGGGGCTTACCACACACTAGTCACTTTAAAAAAAAATTAATGTTTATTTTTATTATTATGAGAGAGAGAGAGAGAGAGAGAGAGACAGAGAGACAGAGAGAGCAGGGGAGGGGTAGAGAGAGAGGGAGAGGGAGACACAGAATCTGAAGCAGGCTCCAGGCTCTGAGCTGTCAGCACAGAGCCTGATGCGGGGCTCGAACCTACAACCTAGGAGATCATGACCTGAGCTGAAGTTGGACACTTAACCAACTGAGCCACCTATGTGCCCCTTTAATTATTATTTTTTATTTTTTCAATATATGAAATTTATTGTCGAATTGGTTTCCATACAACACCCAGTGCTCATCCCAAAAGGTGCCCTCCTCAATACCCATCACCCACCCTCCCCTCCCTCCCACCCCCCATCAACCCTCAGTTAAATATTATTTTTTAAATTTACACTCTAGTTAGCATATAATGCAATAATGATTTCAGGAGTAGAATCCAGTGATTCATCCCCTACATATAACACTCAGTGCTCATCCCAACAAGTATCCTCCTTAATGCCCCTTACCCATTTAGCCCATCCTCCCACCCACATCCCCTCCAGCAATCCTCAGTTTGTTCTCTATATTTAAGAGTCTCTAATGTTTTGTCCCCCTTCCTGTTTTTTTAAAAATTTTTTTCAATGTTTATTTATTTCTGAGAGACAGAGAGAGACAGAGCACAAGCAGGGGAGGGGCAGAGAAAGAGGGAGACACACATTCTGAAGCAGGCTCCAGGCTGCGAGCTGTCAGCACAGAGCCCGCTGCGGGGCTTGAACTCAC
Source organism: Prionailurus viverrinus (assembly GCF_022837055.1). Classification (NCBI taxonomy): domain Eukaryota; kingdom Metazoa; phylum Chordata; class Mammalia; order Carnivora; family Felidae; genus Prionailurus; species Prionailurus viverrinus. The sequence continues at coordinate 133,679,086 of NC_062564.1, read as the reverse complement.
GAACCCTGAGATCATGACCTGAGCTGAAGTCAGATGCTGAACCAACTGAGCCACCCAGGCACCGCTGTCCCCCCCAGCCCCCCAGCCCCATTTTTATATTATTTTTGCTTCCTTTCCCTTATGTTCATCTGCTTTGTGTCTTAAATTCCACATATGAGTGCAGTCATATGATATTTGTCTTTCTCTGCCAGTCACTTTTCATAAAGTGAATTCAAGAGGTAACAAATTATTTTCTTGACCATCCCACATCCTGGAGGAGGTCTTCCTAGAAGAAACACCAAATGTTGTTCCTCCCTTCTTCCCGTAGCACTCTATAGATATCTCCATAACAGCTCTCATTGAATTGTATTGAATGATTTATCTCTCTCTCCATTCAGCTCACCAGACCTGGAGCACCCCAAGTGCAAGGACCATCTCATTCTCCTTTATACTTCTTAATTTCTAGCACAAATCCTGGCACATGATAAGTACTGAATACATACTAACAAATGAATGGAGAATGCACATAATTCAATGAGAATTTAATGTATGCAAGTTTTTCATGTCTTATAGTTAATATAATTTGATACAGATTAAATCTATTATTTGTCATGAAACAGAATGTCAGCAGCTGCCTCTCTCAGGGGGGCATAGCAGCTCACTGTGGAACAGAATTCCTAGGCAGCAGGCTGGTCATGGGGAGCACAGTCTCTGAGCTTTATACCAGCTGTGTGAGGCTTGTGCCTGTTTCCCAGTCTGAAAACCAGGGATGATAATAGCACTGCCTACCTCACAGGGTTGTTTGGGAGTTAAATGAGCTAACACATGTAACAAATGCCTCTAATAGTGCCTGGCATAGTGAAAGCACTCAGAGTGCCAACTGGTATTGTGGTAAAGTGTCATCTGAAAATACTTCTAATGTCATTCAATAATTTATTGAATGTCTACTATGTGCCTGGATCACTGTGGGTAAAATGGGGGTACAGATTTGTTCTCACTGTTCATTGAACTGATAGCCTAATGGAGAAATCATTGGGCAATAAAATAATTGCAAAATAAATGAATAGTAAAACTTTGGTCATTGTTATAAAGGAGATAGCCAGTACTCTGAGACCACGAATGGGGGATTTAAGTGGTTGGCAGGGTTAGAGACAAGGAACTAAAATCTGAGGGGTCAGTAGAAACTGACTAGTTTAGATGTGGAGAACAGCAACCCAAGCTGAAAGAGCACACATTCAAAGGCCCTGAGGCAGTAAAGGTTTTGTGAGTTTAAGGAAGGGAAAGAAGGCCAGTGTGTCTGGGGTGCAGAAAGTTAGAGCAGCATGGTTTAATATGAGGTTGTATAAAAACACAGCAACCAGCGTACACAGAACTTTGTTATCCTGTCAGTCAGTAGCACAATGGAACCTGTGTGAAGTACTGGAAGTCAGTTGTGTAGATCAGCATGATTTTTATTTTGAAAATCATTCAGACTGCAGTGTGGAGAACAACTAAGGAGGCACACTGTGTGGATGTGGGTAGACTCCACTACAGGGAGAGAGGATGATCGTCTGGGCTCGAGTAGAAATGTAGGGAAGCAATAGATTGAAGATGGGTGGTGATGGAGAGAGACTTCAAGGACCAGTAGCACGTTGGTAGCTTGTGCTGTGGTTACAAAGGGTCTCACTGACCGAGACTGTGCATACTGAAGAGAAACTGGGGGAAGATTATGAGTGTAATTTTGAATACACTGAGTAGTAGATGCCTTTGAGGCATCAGATGAAAATGTTCAGTGGTCCATTGGGCATATGAGTTTATGGTAAAGTTATATAAATATGAAGCAATCAGGCATCCATTGCACTGAAGGAAAGATGTAACAGAATATTTTGTGGGCTGACAATACCTCTTGGATTTCAGAGCTTATCCCTGGGAAAGAGATGGACCAACTGGTGTAATACATCATACTTTCTTCCCTTACAATTTCTACTTTGAGTTTCCAACCCATGGGGTGGCCCACTTAACCACAGTCAGAAACCTGGAAATTTCTCCAGAGCTATGTTTAAATGGGGATGGGGGGCTTGAGTGGTACCAGGTAACATTATGGGGAAGTACGTGCTCTTCGTGTCTTCTGTATACACAACTATCCACAAGACACATTGTTTCTTTCTTTAGACCTTAGTCCGCAGAAGACCAGGTTGCAATGAGATGTCACTCATGCTGCCCACATGATTCCTTCAAGTATAGCAAGTTACTTTGATTTTTCCTTATCATACTTAAGAGACAAAAATTATTCTACTGCTTCTTACATGGTCTGCAGCACAGGAATCTAATTCTCTCTTTGGCTCACCAGGTCCAGATGTAACATTCAGCTCTTCTCTCATATCACCTCATCATGACTCTACTATGGAAAATAGGTAATACAAGCCCTCTGCTCTCAGGTACCTCAAATTTCTGGAGTCTTCCCACCTCATCAGGGCTTTAAACCAGGAAGTGGAAAACAGAGTTTCTCACTCAGTCTCCCCAAAAGCCTCTTAAGGATCCTGTACCTCTCAGGAATTCTTACCCATAAAATGGGTTAAAACAAGGTTCAACTCTGATTCCCACTCATAATTCCATCTTTCTGGATCTGACTCTGGATCTCTTCTCTGCATGTGTCTTATGGAATAGACTTCAAAACTATCTTGGTCTATACCAGAAATACTCCTGTTTCTCCTCAGGGTTTTGGCTTTTGAAAACCAAAACAAGGAAGACTCCTTTTTCCCCTAGTACCTCATATGTTCCGTCTCAAGGAAACAAGCTCAGAAGAACTTAGCTCCTCAAACAGAAGTAAATGAGGGGACAAAACCAATAGCATTAAGATCATAACAGTGCAGTGGAGAGCACACCAATATTTTCAGTTTAAGGGGGTATCCCTTGTGATTTGTACTTCAGACATAATTGGTTGTTAACAATGTGAACCTAAGTTCAAGGTATTTTAATCATATATAATGAAGAAGTCTGCAGGTAAGAGGGTAAAGAGAATAATATAAGTATTAGAATATAGCACAATTTCTTTGGAATCCTTTAACTTGACTACTTTTGATAATCTACTGCAGTGTTTACTATTCAATGCTCTGACACTAAACTAGTGGGTAACTCTTTGGTTTTCAACGTCACCATGTGCTAGTAAAGTGAAAATGAATTTGCTTTATTAAAAGAGGACACAAAGGGTATACAAAATGTTTTCTATTATTATCTACAACATTTTTCTTCTCAAACCAACTTTAATAGAAACTACAGGGGAATTGATACTCTAGTATTCTATAATTTTTTTTCCTAGAACTAGTATAAGAAATGCTAAGTAACATATCCCTTGATTTTGTGAAAGAACTCAATACAAGTGAACACCAATTTACAAAATTCCAAAACAATTAACTGAACAAAAAATATTCAGATCTTAATTTCGAATTTGCATCTTTGCTTTCTTTAGTATATATGCATTGCTTCCCTCAAATGTCTTTGATTTTTTAAAAATTCTTCCTAACATCCAAACATCTTCTAGGATAGGGTTACTTACTTAATTTGTAGGTCAAAATAATGTCATTCCCCTAATCTATATCAGAGAGGGACATGATGCCTTAAAAATAAGCACTAGCCAAAAAAACTCAGTGCCTACCTAACTGTGGAGAAGAAAATATACTTAACACTAGCTAACTAAGATCATAGACATGGCAGCTCTTGATTTTAAGGCTTGTTATCTTTTCCTGTTATTTTTTACCCAATTAGAAATACCATGCTTCAATTTTATTTTATTTTTATTTTTTTTTATTTACTTGTTTTATTTTTTAAAATTTACATCCAAATTAGTTAGCATATAGTGCAACAATGATTTCAGGAGTAGATTCCTTAGTGCCCCTTACCCATTTAGCCCATCCCCCTTCCCACAACCCCTCCAGTAACCTCAGTTTGTTCTCCATATTTATGAGTCTCTTCTGTTTTGTCCCCCTCCCTGTTTTTATATTATTTTTGTTTCCCTTCTCTTATGTTCATCTTTTTTGTGTCTTATAGTCCTCATATGAGTGAAGTCATACGATTTTTGTCTTTCTCTGACTAATTTCACTTAGCATAATACCCTCCAGTTCCATCCACGTAGTTGCAAATGGCAAGATTTCATTCTTTTTGATTGCCGAGTAATACTCCATTGTATATATCTATACCACTTCTTCTTTATCCATTCATCCATCAATGGACATTTGGGCTCTTTCCATACTTTGGCTATTGTTGATAGTGCTTCTATAAACATGGGGTGTACGTGTCCTTTTGAAACAGCACACCTGTATCTCTTGGATAAATGCCTAGTAGTGCAATTGCTGGGTCGTAGGGTAGCTTTATTTTTAGTTTTTTGAGGAACCTCCAGACTGTTTTCCAGAGTGGCTGCACCAGCTTGCATTCCCACAATTTTATTTTTAAGTCAGAAATAACTTCCCACAAAGAGAAAGATAACTCATTAACCTTGTGGCATTCCATGGAAAAGAAACTGTGGGCTACTCAAACCTTCTCTTGAATCTCTGGCTAGCCACAAAGCGAATCTTGGCAAATGGATGGAACATACATTTCCAAATTTGCCAAACAAACACAGAAGCTGCCTAGAGTTTTAAAGGCCACTGTCACTATATTTCTAAAGCAAAAGAAAACCAAAACCAATCTAAGCTGAGCTTGGCAACACTGGCAGTCAGATTCAAAGATGTAATTGGCATATTCTTACCTTCGGTACACTTACTACAACATTCAATCACTTAATTTAGGTCCTTTTATTAAATTTTTATCTCTATAAGCTCCATGGGACAGTGTCTGCCTGGCTCAATGCTTTATTTACAGTATTAGCAAAGTAGGAGGCACATGACAAATAGAGCTACTAACTCTACATTCTACTTTTACCCTCACCTTATTGTACTGCAATTTCAGAGTGCTTCAAGAAAGTTAAAGTACAAGGAATTTCAAACTGAACATATTGATCTTAAACCACCATTATCCCCTTCTCAGCCAAAAAGTCATCCAAAAACACCAAGTGAGCCAAAAACAGTATCACAAGGAAGGCAATTGTGAGAAGATAACACAGTGAGAGAACTAATTGATGACAGAATCTAGTTGCTATAGATATCATTAGAAAAATGCAAACTTTATACTTTGCAAAATGGATATGAACACCCTAAAATGTAAAAACAATATTCTTAGTTTACAAGGATGTAGGAGGTAGCAGTGAGCTATAGCTAGAAGTCAGGGACCTCCTCTGCATTACTTGACTCCAGAAGCAGAGTAAGTATGGCTGAATGAAATGTCACACAGATAAGCCATGTTTTTGTTTGTTTGTTTTTGTTTTTTTAACCAAATCTTTTTAAAAATTAATTAATTAATTAATTAGAGAGAGAGGGAGAGAGAACACACATATGCACAGGGGAGAATCAGAGGGAGAGGGAGAGACAGAATTGTAAGCAGGTTCCATACCCAACCTGGAGACTGACCCAATGCTTGATCTCACAACTGTGAGATCATGACCTGAGGTGAAATCAAGAGCCAGATGCTGAACTGACTGGGCCACACAGGAGCCTCAATAAACCATGTTTTAAGGAAGCAGTGTTTCTCTATAGCAACAGGGAAGAATACAACATATGAATTGAGAAGGAAAAAATACAGCATATCTTAATTGTTTGGTAAATAGTCACTCCTACATAAATGTTCTCATAATACCAAAATCAAAAGACAAATCCCAAATATCCTGGAACAAAGTCCTGGCTTCTACCTTTCCCATAAACTTTCTTCAAAGAGCTGGTTCATTAAATTAACAGATAAATGAATAAAACCTTTAATAATAAATCAGTGAAAGGATAAGTATAGAATCTATACAAAGAATTTACAAGGCAAAAAAACCTCCAAAAAGCAAAGAAAATAATAGATGAAGAATACTCATCAGAAAACTGTTACCACAAAACAGATAAATACTGTGAACAAATACTTTACCATTAATTTAAGTAAATGTAATGAGGTAATTGCTTTTATGAAGCAACAAAGAAAATATACAAAATACCATGGGAGACAGAGAAATTTTGGATATGAAACATTAGCTAACATAGCTCAGGAAAAAAGGATAAATAAAAATCATCACAAAAATATGGCAAAGTTGAAAGGAACTTAGAAGAGACACTGTAAAAAACACAGTAAGTGACATAGAAGATAAAATGAGAAAAGAGGCAAGTTGAACCAGGAATTGAGAAGGATTAGAGAGAGTATGATAAATACAGAAAATAAGCAATAGAGCATCAAGACACACATAATCATTAGTATCAAAGAAGAAAACAAAGTATGGAATAGAAAAAAATATTTAAGGAAACTTTTTTTGATATTAAAGAAATCTTGATCTAAGTATTGGAAAGGGACATCATGAGTTATAAAAAGTTGATTAAAAAATAGTCAACCCTGAAGGATATTAAATTTACTGGACTTTTAAAGAATCTTTTCGGTATTCAGGCAAACAAGGTAAGTTAACTTACACAGTGAAAAAAAATCAGAATGATCTCAGATTTCTTGATAACAAATTGTGTGCATACACACACATACATGCATTATAATATCAAGCAGTGGTAAATGCCATAAAGAAAAATAAAGTATGTGTACACGGAGGTGCTGTTGTTAAAGAATGACAAAGACAGAGGCATAATCTTTTATGGGATGATCATGATCAGAAGAAGATTTTCTGATAGAGTGAACAGACACCCAAAGGAAATGATGGCTCAAGGCAAAGTATATTGATGGATACTTAAGCAATGAGTCTTAAGCAAGGGACTGTTTGACATTTTCAAGGAATGGCTAGACGGTAGTGTGACTGTGAAAGTGAGTGTGCAGAGTGATGGAAGAGGTGGGAGAGGCAATAGAGAACCAAACAACTTAGCACCGTAGGTCACTGTCAAGACTAGACTGCTCTCTAAGAAAGGTGAAAATCCCCTGGAAGGTTTTAGGCAGAGAGCCGACATGTTCTGGCATTTTTCAATCTATCTATTATAGAGTATAAATCTACCTGTCATTAAATATAAAATAGCATTTGGTGAAAAGGTTTTTTTCCTACTCTTAAATTCCTTCTGCCTACTCCTCCAAGAAATCACCATTAATAGTTTCTTATGAATTGTACCAGAGCTTCTCACACATAGGCAAGTCTATTTTATTGATATTTTTATCCTTCATTTTTACACAAATGGTAGCATCCTATACAAGACTTCTGTCCCATGCTTTTTTTATTAAAAGAATCTTATTATTTACATATATGATAACTTGAAAATGTATAAATCAGAACACAGAGAGTTAGAGGCACATTCTCAAGGAATGGATCACCCAACTTACTTAACTAGTATCCTACTGATGGGCATTTGCAGACAGTTCTTCAATGACTAAATTTGTATGTACATCATTCCAAATGTGTGCAAGTATATCTGAAAGATGAACTCACAGGAATGAAATCACTTAGTCAAAGGTCATGTTCATTTGTGATTTTGCTAGGTTCTGCTAAATAGCCCTTCACTGAAATTGAAATAATTTATCTTTTACCAACAGTAGCTATTAGAGAGAGAGAGAGAATGAATAACTAAAAAAACTTAGTATGGCTGGGAGGCAGCATTAGCAGGCTGCTTGAAATTAATGGTCATGATAATAAAGCAAAACCAATCAGTGCAGTTTTTTTCTGGCCACATTTTGTTGAACAGATCAAGAGACAAAGTAGGCAGAAGGTGCATATAATTAGATTCGGGGTTTCACATAACAAATTCAGCCAGGTGAGAGTGGGAAAGTGTATATGTATATGTGTGTGTATATATATATATATATATATATATATATATATGTGTGTGTGTGTGTGTGTATATATATATATATATATATATATATATATATATATATATATAACACGTTATTTAAAATAAGGGACTTTGGATTTAAACTGTAAGGAGGAACAATGTAAATCTGTAAGACAGATTTAAAGAATTGTTGGGATTAGAGTATTAAAGAAAATGAGCTGGAAATCTAAGGGGTGACGGTCAGAGTGGGATGCATGAATAGGGCTTATGGAGGAACTGCAGTCATTGAGAATGAATAATAATTAGTGATAATAACGTCTATGCAATGACTATGGTAGGTCTCAGGTAGGGTGTAGGACACAACCTTTGGATATTTTTTCTCCAAGTCTTTAAAAAAATTTTTTTTTTAATCTTTATTCATTTTTTGAGAGACAGAAACAGAGCGTGAATGGGGGAGGGGCAGAGAAAGAGGGAGACACAGAACCTGAAGCAAGCTCCAGGCTCTGAACTGATAGCCCAACGTGGGGCTCAAACCCATGGACTGTGAGATCATGACCTGAGCTGAAGTCGGATGCTTAACCAACTGAGCCACCCAGGCACCCCTGCTCCAAGTCTTATGAAGAAGGGAAAGGAAAATCAAACAGGACAGATGACAATACATGAAACATAAGAACAAAAATTTGGTATATGGAAAGCACATGGATCATAGGGCAAAAATGAACTACAGAACAATCAGCCCAAAAAGAAACCAAATTAAAAGAGAGAGAGAGATTTACAGAGGCATACCTAAACATAGGAATACCAAAATGTTGGATGTAAAGATTGAAAATACACACAATGCCAAGCTAGTCCAGAGAGAAAGCTGGTACAGCAGTACTAATATCAAGCAAAGTAGACTATAAGCTTAAAACCATTTCTAGAGATAGAGAAGGGACATTTTATCATAATAAAAAGACCATTTTTTCAGGGAAGATGCAACAATTCTGAATTTGTATGGACATACTAACTCAACATGAAATAGTACAAATTTTTAAATGACAGAACATAGAATCAATGAATTCATATTCTTAGATTTTAAATTCTCTCAGCAACTGAGAAGAAACAGATAAAAGGGGGGAAAAAGGATTTTGAATATTTGAATAACAAGCTTAACAAGCTTAGTCTGACATATATAAAACCCTGTACTCAACAACTCTAGAAGAGATGATCTTATCAAATATATAAGGATCATTTATTAAAATTAACAAAATGTGGAACATGAAGCAATTCTCAACAAATTCCAAAGGACTGGAATCAGAGTACGATTTCTGATCATGGTGGAAATTAGCTAGAAATAAAAACAAAAAGAAAGCTAGAACATCCACATATTTGAAAATGAAGCAATATATTTCTAACTAACCCAAAGAAAAAATCATAGTAAAGCTCAAAATATTAACTGTAAAATAATGAAAATACTGTTTATTAGCTTCGAAAGAAATTTATAGCCCTATATACATATGGTAGAAAACAAAAAAGCCTGAAAATTAATTAACCAGAATGCCAATAGATCCTTGTTTGAGATGCCAATGGGACATGGTGAGTCCTTTTATAATGGCTATATTAATGACTCCAAACATTAAGGAAAAGTTGGGTACACTGATTCCCTCAAATTTAAATTATTTTACTCCCATTTTTCAAGTATAGTTAATCTGAAACCCTCATTCAGCAGCTACACACCTAACTCCAGTTTACGCTTCATTGTCTTTTAAGATACATAAATGTCTTTCTATCCACTGGCCAGAAATCATTAGCAGGATTTTTATTTTTTTCCTTCTCTCTTAATCTGATTGGATTGTGAAAATCTCAAGGCTATGTCTGAACCTATTCACAGCATACTGCTACTAGAAATTTGTTCAATATGAGGATATGGAATGCACCATGCACAATTGGTATATTATGGAAGTATATTTTATTCTGTTGGTAACGTCATATTACCAATGTGTCATGACCCTTCCTTGTTTGGTTCTTACTCCTCTAGGATGGCAAAGAATATAAAAAATGAAACCACTGGGTGGCTGCTTGAGCACTGACCTCAGAACTAGTCCCAGAACTTGGGTGTCCACACCATGAAAAAATAAACACACTTCATCATTGTTGACACTAATTGTGTCCTTCACTTGTGTCTTCTTAGAAGAAAAGCCAAGAATGAAATTGCCATGAAGATCAAGCTCCTTCTCATCCCTGGGGGTGGTCTCTTTGGTACAGAGTTGAAGTCTAGTACTAGCTTGGTGTGGGATAGGTGCCCACGGGCAATGCCTGTGCTATTCCTAGTATGTGGAGTAGGAAGGAGAGATAATCCCCTGGGACATCTAGCATCCATGACTCAGCAGCAAATAATGTTCACAAAAGTTAAGAAAAGGTAAAATATACAAAAAATAGGCAAAGGGAGACTCAATAACATCACTCAGAATTTTCTTTTATGACACACAATTATCAAAATGTCATCCCTCAACACAGCTTTATCAACTAAAAGATTTATAAATCATTAACTTTTTGAACATTTAGTCAGAGTTGGACTATTAATTAGTAAAATGTGGCATTGGTCAGTCACCAGCAGAGTAAGTCTGAGTACAGGCCCATTTAATTCTCACACATTCTATATCAGCTTTGTTAGTTAAAAAGTTGGTAAATTTCCACATCTAAGGCTAGCTTCATAGGCTTTCAGAATAAGCAGTTACAAAGGGCCCCATGTTCAGAACGTCCTTGTGCTTGGAAGTCCCTGAACTAAGTTTGATGCTCTGCTGTCCCTGTCTTGAAATTTTAATGATTATTATTTTTATTTTAATTTTTAAATTTTATTTAAATCCAAGTAATTCTAATGCTTATTGAACAAGGGGATTCACATTTTCATTTTGTACTGGGTCCTGAAAATTATGAAGGCTGTCCTGAATATACTATCCTTTAGCTTTTATTTCTTAAATTTGTTCTTAGGTGAAGAAAAAGGATGTTATTTATTGAATAGCTCCTCAAAACTCCAGTACATTAAATCATATAAAGAGGGAAATTTTTTTTAATTTAATTTTTTTATTTTTTTTAATTTTTTTTTTCAATATATGAAATTTAGGGGCGCCTCGGTGGCGCAGTCGGTTGACTGTCCGACTTCAGCCAGGTCACGATCTCGCGGTCCGTGAGTTCAAGCCCCGCGTCAGGCTCTGGGCTGATGGCTCAGAGCCTGGAGCCTGTTTCCGATTCTGTGTCTCCCTCTCTCTCTGCCCCTCCCCCATTCATGCTCTGTCTCTCTCTGTCCCAAAAATAAATAAAACGTTGAAAAAAATATATATGAAATTTATTGTCAAATTGGTTTCCATACAACACCCAGTGCTCATCCCAAAAGGTGCCCTCCTCAATACCCATCACCCACCCCCCATCAACCCTCCCACCCCCCATCAACCCTCCCACCCCCCATCAACCCTCCCACCCCCCATCAACCCTCCCACCCCCCATCAACCCTCAGTTTGTTCTCAGTTTTTAGGAGTCTCTTATGCTTTGGCTCTCTCCCACTCTAACCTTTTTGTTTTTTTTTCCTTCCAAGAGGGAAATTTTTTAATAAAGGCAAAAAATTATGAAAATGCAATATAGAAACTAAATCTATTAAATTAAACTACTAGCAAAACAAGGAAAATGTGATAAAAATATCTAAGCTAAACGATAGCTAAACTTAAACATACTACTTTAGAATAGGATGGTTACTATAGCCAAAAAATTAAAGACAGAAAAATTGAGTATCCTTCCAGTAGAGGTTTACACTTTTTTATATATCCATGGAACATTTGCAAAAATCTATTGTGTGCTTAGTCACAAAGAAAATTTTAAAACCTTAACTTGGAGATTTTATGGTTTATATTTGATTAGCATAATCCAATAAAATTATAAAGAAATAATGAGACACTCTCCCCCCCAAAATCGAAGTGAATTAGGGCATCTGGGTAGCTCAATTGGTTGAGTCCGACTCTTGGTTTCAGGGCCCAGGTCATGATCTTATAGTTGGTGAGTCTGAGCCCCACATCAGGCTCTGTGCTGACAGTACAAAGCCTGCTTGGGATTCTGTCTCCCTCTCTCTCTGCCCCTCCCTTGATCACTCTCTGTCTCTCTCAAACATAAATAAGTAAACATTTTTAAAAAATTTGAGGTGAATTTAAAAAATGGGGAAAAGGAATAATACAAATTCTACGGAAAAACCCAGGAAACTTATTATCAATCTGCAAATGATGGAGAGCTTATTTACCAGGAGCTGAAAAAGAAAAAAAACCCACACTTTTTATAAAAATGAATAAACAATGAATGTGAAGAAAATAATTATAGCATAGACTGAGATAAAGTGTTGGTAACTATAATAAAAATGGGCCATTAAAAGACAATACATGTGGGGAAGAAACATGTCTATTAACCAATAGTAAACCCAAGTATCCCATAAATATGAAAAGATACTCAAATTTACCGGTTAGTGAATGTAATGGTTCTCTCAGAACTGATGGTAGAAATATGCATTGCTACTGCTTTTCTGAAAAGCAGTTGGAAGCATCTGTTGAAATTTTTTAAATAATGCATATTCTTAAATTTAATACTGCTCCTAGAAACCTATCTTATATAAATTAAGCCAGTGGCACATAATGACATGTGTGTAAAGAAGTCTACTGAAGCTTCATTAATATTACGCAGAGAATAAATGAATGGAAACAGTGAATTACCATCAACTGTGATATAAATTATGCCATATTCACACCATGTGATATTCAGTAAAAAGAATAAATTAGGGCTAAACAATTGACTTGAAGCGCTATCCACGAGGTATCTGTTATTGAGTAAAATGGCTGGTTCAACAGGTATTTGTTTTATAGCAATTTTTGTAAAAGGAAAATAAGAAAAAAGTAAATGTATTTTATAGTAGATAAATGTCTGTACATGATTTTATGACGACGGTGAAGAAGTAGAAGGATACATACTAAGATACTGTGAGTAAGAGAACAACATATGGGAGGAGGGGAGCAGGTTATGAGTGTGAGGGAAGGGGAAAAGGAGAACCAAAAATGCAAAACAAAAAAGAAAACAAAACAAAACAAAAAAAGACTGTATGAGGCGCCTGGGTGGCTCAGTTGGTTGAGCATCCAACTTCAGCTCCGGTCATGATCTCTCAGTCTGTGAGTCCGAGCCCTGCATCATACTCTGTGCTGACAGCTCAGAGCCTGGAGCCTGCTTCGGATTCTGTGTGTGTGTCTCTCTCTCTGCCCCTCCCCTGCTTACACGCTCTCTCAAAAATAAATATTAAAAATATATTTTAAAATATATTTTAAAAATACTGCACTTAAAATAGCCAGCATTATAATACAATCTGGTATTATACATTAATTTAAAATCATTACCATGTTTAACAAAACAAAACAAAGACCAGAACCTACTGCCTAAATGCAGGTTTTCCAGGAGAAATTCCAACTGTAGGCAAAATATGGCATTGAGTTCACCTGGGAACAATCCCAGCTTCCTGTCCGAACCTTTGCCTCATTTCTCCCTCATTTCCTTTTTCTGAGTTTTTAGTTCCAACATAATGTGGTTTAAATTTCCACAGATGGGTAGGAAATGGGAGTACCTCCAGGAGGCTGCAAATAGGGTGAATGCAAAAAAGGCATGAAGTGCTTATTGGTATGAAGTTTCCTTTTTGGGGTAAAGAAAATCACTATATAGATGTGTTGGCTGAATAATATTGTGAACATACTAAATGCTACTGAATTGTACACTTAAAAATGGTTAATTTTGGGGCGCCTGGGTGGCGCAGTCGGTTAAGCATCCGACTTCAGCCAGGTCACGATCTCGCGGTCCGTGAGTTCGAGCCCCGCGTCAGGCTCTGGGCTGATGGCTCAGAGCCTGGAGCCTGTTTCCGATTCTGTGTCTCCCTCTCTCTCTGCCCCTCCCCCGTTCATGCTCTGTCTCTCTCTGTCCCAAATAAATAAACGTTGAAAAAAAAAACCCAAAAAGAAAAAAATGGTTAATTTTATTTAAGGTCAATTTTTACCTCAATAAAAAGGCATGAAGAACATTACGGACAAATATTTTGGGGTGCCATTTCTGAACTTAAGTCATATATCAGTCACTTGGAAGCTTATACCAGATACATGTAGAAAGGTGTGAGTTCATCCAATTTAAATATTTTCTAGTTGACCTTTGAAATTCAGTTTTTGGAACTTTCAAAGATATTAGCTCACATTCATGGCACAAACTATAGGAAAGTGATTAGAAGACACATAATTATCCCTGCAGTGATTAGAAGACACATAATCAGCTGATATGTCCTCAATATTCAAGAATACTGTGCCCTCTTGCCATATTAACTCCTCACTCATCTTCTTCTGCAAAGCATGCCTTTGCACAAGTGCCACGAACCCAGAAGCAGCTCTCCTGATACTTGGGTCTTGTAGTTCGAGTCCTATGTCTTAGCACTCCTGGTGATCAGACACACAGAAAGACCTATGCAAATAACTACAGACTTTGGAGGTGGGGCAGGGGGTGGGAGAGAGAAGAGCTCATATCCATGGCTATTGAAGTTTGCTCAAAACAACCATGCTTCTACTTTACTAGGGAATAAACTGCACAAAAGGCTATAGAAATTTATACTTAGAATGGACATCTTTTCATCTATATGGACTCCTCCATTATGTTTTTTTTTAACCAAAGTATAAATCATGTAAAATACTACACAATATTATATTTAGGTCTACAACAGTAATTTGACAATTCTATACATTATGCTGTGCTCTTCATGATTAAGTGTAGTTACCATCTATTAACTATGACGTATTACATTATCATTGACTATATTTCCTATGTTGTACTTTACCTCTCTGTGTCTTATTTATTTTATAACTAGAAGCTTGTATCTCTTGATCACATTCACCTGTTTTGCCCATTTCCCCACCCCATCTGCCCTGGCAGCCATCAGTTTGTTCTCTGTGTTTATGAATCTGTTACTGTTTTGTTAGATTATACATAAATGTGAAATCATATGGTATTTGTCTTTCTCTCATTTATTTCACTTAGCATAAGACCACTTAGGTCCATCTATGTTGTCACAAATGGCAAGATCTCATGCATTTTTAGGGCTGAGTCATATTCCATTATACATATACACCACATCTTCTTTATCCACTCATGTATTAATGGACAGTTGGGCTCTTTCCATATCTTGGTTATTGTAAATTATGCTGCAATGAACATAAGGGTGCATAGATCTTTTTTATGTTTTGTGTGAATTAGTGTCTTGTTTTCTTTGGGTAAATACCCAGAAGTGAAAATGCTGGATTGTGCTGTATTTCTACTTTTAATTTTTTGAGAAATCTCCATACTATTTTCCATAATGGCTGCACCGATTCACATTCTCACTTACTAGTGCCTGAGGGTTCCATTTTCTCCATATCCCTGCCAAGACCTACTGTTTGTCTTTCTGACACTGACCATTCTGACAGATGTTAGGTCACATCTCCTCATGGTTTGGATTTGTATTTTCCTAATGATTAGTGATGTTGATCATCTTATCATGTACCTGATGGTCATCTGTTTGGAAAAAAGGTCCACCCAGTTTCTTTGCCCATCTTTAAATTGGATTGTTTTTTTTTTGGTCTTCAGTTGTATAAGTTATTTATACATTTTGGATACTAATCCTTTATTATATATATTATTTGCAAACATGTTCTCCCATTCAGTAAGTTGCCTTTTCCTTCTGTTGATAGTTACCTTCTCTGTGCAAAAGCTTTTGTAGTTCCAACTGTTTATTTTTGTTTCTGTTGCCCTTGTCTGAGGAGACAGATGCAAAAGAAAATATTGCTAAGATCAATATTCAAGAGTTTACCACCTTTTTTTCTTTAAGGACTTTAATGATTTCATAGACCTTACATTTAGGTCTTTAATCAATTTTGCATTCATTTTTGTATGGTGTTAAGAAAGTGGTCCAGTTTCATTCTTTTGCAGGTAACTGTTGAGTTTTGGCCACCTACATTTATTTATTACATATTTTTGCCTCCTTTGTCATAAATTAACTGACTACAAAAACATAGGATTATTCCTGGGCTCTCTATTCTGTTACACTGATCTCTGTGTCTATTTTTGCACCAGTACCATCCCATTTTGATTACAGTAGCTATGTTTGAAATCTATGAGTATGATACCCCCACCTTTGTTTTTCTTTAAGACTGGTTTGGCTATTCGAGGTCTCTTGTGGTTCCACACAAACTTTAGATTTATTCTAGTTCTGTGAAAAATGCTATTCATATTTTCATAGGGATTGCATTGAATCTGTATATTGCTTTGAGTGGTATGGACATTTTAACAATATCAATTCTTCCAATCCATGAACACAGAATATCTTTCCATTTATTTGTGTCATTTTCAATTTCTTTCATCAGTGTCTTATAGTTTTCAGAGTATAGGTCTTTCACTTCCTTGGTTAAATTCATTTCAAGCTATTTTATTCTTTCTCATATAATTACAAATGGAATTTTTCTTAATTTCTTTTTCTACTAGTTCATTATTAGTGCACGTGAATATAACAGATTCTGTATATTAACTTTATGTCCTTCAGTTTTACTGAATTTATTATTCAGTTTTTTAGTAAAGCCTGCAGGGTTTTCTATATATAGTATTATATAATCTGAAAATTGCAACACTTTTACTTGTCTAATTGCCATGCCTAGGACTTCCAGCACTTTTTTGAATAAAAGTGGCAAGAGTGGGCATTCTTGTCTTGTTCCTGATGTTAGAAGAAAAGCTTTCAGCTTTTCCTCATTGAGTATGTTAGTTGTGGGTTTGTCACATATGGCTTATATTAAGTTGAGGTATGTTTCCCCTATATCAGTTTGTTTCTTATCTCACCATTCTTAAACCAACAGTCAGACAAAATGGACAATTGCCTCTTAGAACAGTCCCTTCAGTGCTACTCACCTCCAAGCCAAGTGGATATTGTTTCCTCCCACACTGCATTAATTTAAAATAAATCCATGTACTCCTACACAAATACTACAATAGCCATCACAATACTTCCTGGCTTTCACTGTACCCCAACATCTTTTTTTTTTAATTTTTTTTTCAACGTTTTTTATTTATTTTTGGGACAGAGAGAGACAGAGCATGAATGGGGGAGGGGCAGAAAGAGAGGGAGACACAGAATCGGAAACAGGCTCCAGGCTCCGAGCCATCAGCCCAGAGCCTGACGCGGGGCTCGAACTCAAGGACCGCGAGATCGTGACCTGGCTGAAGTCGGACGCTTAACCGACTGCGCCACCCAGGCGCCCCACACTGTACCCCAATGTCTTAAACACAGATGATTTCTCTGGGAAATTTTTTTTTACACATGAACTTACTACAGTAACTCTTTTTAGCAAGAAAATGTAGCTTGTGTAAGCTAATATAAGGGCAAAAATCAGTGTAAATGGAAAATTAAAAAGCATTTATTGATAAATATCTCCAAACTGAATTCTTGGACTTTCTTCTTTTTCCTAATGTTTTTTATCCTTTTGAGCCTCCTAATCCAGTTTTAATTCTATTAGTTAAAATCTTTTCTTTCCCGGGTACGTGGGCTCAGTTGGTTAAGCAGCTGACTTTGGCTCAGGTCATGATCTCACAGTTCACGAGTTCAAGCCCCACATCAGGCCCTGTGTTGACAGCTCAGAGCCTGGAGCCTGCTTCAGATTCTGTGTCTCCCTCTCTCTCTGCCACTCCCCGGCTCACACTCACTCTCTCTCTCAAAAAAAAAAAAAAATAAAGAGAGAAATAAAGAGAGAGGGAAGATGGCGGCGTAGGAGGACGCTAGGCTCACCGCGCGTCCTGCTGATCACTTTGATTCCACCTACACCTGCCTAAATAACCCAGAAAACCGCCAGAGGACTAGCAGAACGAGTCTCCGGAGCCAAGTGCAGACGAGAGGCCCACGAAAGAGGGTAGGAAGGGCGGAGAGGCGGTGCTCCATCCACGGACTGGCGGGAGGGAGCCGGGGCGGAGGGGCGGCTCGCCGGCCAAGCAGAGCCCCCGAGTCTGGCTGGCAAAAGCGGAGGGGCCTGATGGACTGTGTTCCAACAGCAAGCGCGACTTAGCGTCTGGGAGGTCATAAGTTAACAGCTCTGCTCGGAAAGCAGGAAGGCTGGAGGACAAAGGGAGGGAGAGCTGCTGAGCCCCCGGACAACAGAGCTCAGTTTGGTGGGGAACAAAGGCGCTCGCCAGCGCCATCTCCCCCGCCCATCCCCCAGCCAAAATCCCAAAGGGAACCAGTTCCTGCCAGGGAACTTGCTCGCTCCGCTCCGCGCAAATACCCAACTCTGCGCTTCTGCGGAGCCAAACCTCCAGCAGCGGATCTGACTCCCTCCTGCTGCCACAGGGCCCCTCCTGAAGTGGATCACCTAAGGGGAAGCGATCTAAGCCTGCCCCTCCTGCCCCTGTGCACCTTGCCTACCCACCACAGCTAATACGCCAGATCCCCAGCATCACAAGCCTGGCAGTGTGCAAGTAGCCCAGACGGACCATGCCACCCCACAGTGAATCCCGCCCCTAGGAGAGGGGAAGAGAAGGCACACACCAGTCTGACTGTGGCCCCAGCGGTGGGCTGGGGGGCAGACATCAGGGTGGACTGCGGCCCCGCCCAACAACTCCAGTTATACACCACAGCACAGGGGAAGTGCCCTGCAGGTCCTCACCATGCCAGGGACTGTCCAAAATGACCAAGCGGAAGAATTCCCCTCAGAAGAATCTCCAGGAAATAACAACAGCTAATGAGCTGATCATAAAGGACTTAAATAATATAACAGAAAGTGAATTTAGAATAATAGTCATAAAATTAATCGCTGGGCTTGAAAACAGTATAGAGGACAGCAGAGAATCTCTTGCTACAGAGATCAAGAGACTAAGGAACAGTCACGAGGAGCTGAAAAGCGCTTTAAACGAAATGCAAAACAAAATGGAAACGACGACAGCTCGGATTGAAGAGGCAGAGGAGAGAATAGGTGAAGTAGAAGATAAAGTTATGGAAAAAGAGGAAGCTGAGAGAAAGAGAGATAAAAAAAATCCAGGAGTATGAGGGGAAAATTAGAGAACTAAGTGATACACTAAAAAGAAATAATATAGGCATAATTGGTATCCCAGAGGAGGAAGAGAGAGGGAAAGGTGCTGAAGGGGTACTTGAAGAAATAATAGCTGAGAACTTCCCTGAACTGGGGAAGGAAAAAGGCATTGAAATCCAAGAGGCACAGAGAACTCCCTTCAGACGTAACTTGAATCGATCTTCTGCACGACATATCATAGTGAAACTGGCAAAATACAAGGATAAAGAGAAAATTCTGAAAGCAGCAAGGGGTAAACGTGCCCTCACATATAAAGGGAGACCTATAAGACTCGTGACTGATCTCTCTTCTGAAACTTGGCAGGCCAGAAAGAATTGGCACAAAATCTTCAGTCTGCTAAACAGAAAAAATATGCAGCCAAGAATCCTTTATCCAGCAAGTCTGTCATTTAGAATAGAAGGAGAGATAAAGGTCTTCCCAAACAAACAAAAACTGAAGGAATTTGTCACCACTAAACCAGCCCTACAAGAGATCCTAAGGGGGACCCTGTGAGACAAAGTACCAGAGGCATCACTACAAGCATAAAACATACAGACATCACAATGACTCTAAACCCATATCTTTCTATAATAACACTGAATGTAAATGGATTAAATGCGCCAACCAAAAGACATAGGGTATCAGAATGGATAAAAAAACAAGACCCATCTATTTGCTGTCTATAAGAAACTCATTTTAGACCTGAGGACACCTTCAGATTGAGAGTGAGGGGATGGAGAACTATTTATCATGCTACTGGAAGCCAAAAGAAAGCTGGAGTAGCCATACTTATATCAGACAAACTAGACTTTAAATTAAAGGCCGTAACAAGAGATGAAGAAGGGCATTATATAATAATTACAGGATCTATCCATCAGGAAGAGCTAACAATTATAAATGTCTATGCGCCGAATACCGGAGCCCCCAAATATATAAAACAATTACTCATAAACATAAGCAACCTTATTGATAAGAATGTGGTAATTACAGGGGACTTTAACACCCCACTTACAGAAATGGATAGATCATCTAGACACATGGTCAATAAAGAAACAAGGGCCCTGAATGAGACATTGGATCAGATGGACTTGACAGATATATTTAGAACTCTGCATCCCAAAGCAACAGAATATACTTTCTCCTCGAGTGCACATGGAACATTCTCCAAGATAGATCATATACTGGGTCACAAAACAGCCCTTCATAAGTTTACAAGAATTGAAATTATACCATGCATACTTTCAGACCACAATGCTATGAAGCTCAAAATCAACCACAGGAAAAAGTCTGGAAAACCTCCAAAAGCATGGAGGTTCAAGAACACCCTACTAACGAATGAGTGGGTCAACCAGGCAATTAGAGAAGAAATTAAAAAATATATGGAAACAAACGAAAATGAAAATACAACAATCTAGGGGCGCCTGGGTGGCGCAGTCGGTTAAGCGTCCGACTTCAGCCAGGTCACGATCTCGCGGCCCGTGAGTTCGAGCCCCGCGTCAGGCTCTGGGTCGATGGCTCAGAGCCTGGAGCCTGTTTCCGATTCTGTGTCTCCCTCTCTCTCTGCCCCTCCCCCATTCATGCTCTGTCTCTCTCTGTCCCAAAAATAAAAAAAAATAAAAAAAAGAAGAAAATACAACAATCCAAACGCTTTGGGATGCAGCGAAGGCAGTCCTGAGAGGAAAATGCATTGCAATCCAGGCCTATCTCAAGAAACAAGAAAAATCCCAAATACAAAATCTAACAGCACACCTAAAGGAAATAGAAGCAGAACAGCCAAGGCAGCCTAAACCCAGCATAAGAAGAGAAATAATAAATATCAGAGCAGAAATAAACAATATAGAATCTAAAAAAACTGTAGAGCAGATCAACGAAACCAAGAGTTGGTTTTTTGAAAAAATAAACAAAATTGACAAACCTCTAGCCAGGCTTCTCAAAAAGAAAAGGGAGATGACCCAAATAGATAAAATCATGAATGAAAATGGAATGATTACAACCAATCCCTCAGAGATACAAATAATTATCAGGGAATACTATGAAAACTTATATGCCAACAAATTGGACAACCTGGAAGAAATGGACAAATTCCTGAACACCCACACTCTTCCAAAACTCAATCAGGAGGAAATAGAAAGCTTGAACAGACCCATAACCAGCAAAGAAATTGAATCGGTTATCAAAAATCTCCCAACAAATAAGAGTCCAGGAGCAGATGGCTTCCCAGGGGAGCTCTACCAGACGTTTAAAGCAGAGATAATACCTATCCTTCTAAAGCTATTCCAAGAAATAGAAGGGGAAGGAAAACTTCCAGACTCATTCTATGAAGCCAGTATTACTTTGATTCCTAAACCAGACAGAGACCCAGTAAAAAAAGAGAACTACAGGCCAATATCCCTGATGACTATGGATGCAAAAATTCTCAGTAAGATACTAGCAAATCGAATTCAACGGCATATAAAAAGAATTATTCACCATGACCAAGTGGGATTCATTCCTGGGATGCAGGGCTGGTTCAACATCTGCAAATCAATCAACGTGATACATCACATTAACAAAAAAAAAAAAAAGAGAAGAACCATATGATCCTGTCAATCGATGCAGAAAAGGCCTTCGACAAAATCCAGCACCCTTTCTTAATAAAAACCCTTGAGAAAGTCGGGATAGAAGGAACATACTTAAAGATCATAAAAGCCATTTATGAAAAGACCACAGCTAACATCATCCTCAATGGGGAAAAACTGAGAGCTGTTTCCCTGAGATCAGGAACACGACAGGGATGTCCACTCTCACCGCTGCTGTTTAACATAGTGCTGGAAGTTCTAGCATCAGCAATCAGACAACAAAAGGAAATCAAAGGCATCAAAATTGGCAAAGATGAAGTCAAGCTTTCGCTTTTTGCAGATGACATGATATTATACATGGAAAATCCGATAGACTCCACCAAAAGTCTGCTAGAACTGATACAGGAATTCAGCAAAGTTGCAGGATACAAAATCAATGTACAGAAATTAGTTGCATTCTTATACACTAACAATAAAGCAACAGAAAGACAAATAAAGAAACTGATTCCATTCACAATTGCACCAAGAAGCATAAAATACCTAGGAATAAATCTAACCAAAGATGTAAAAGATCTGTATGCTGAAAACTATAGAAAACTTATGAAGGTAATTGAAGAAGATTTAAAGAAATGGAAAGACATTCCCTGCTCATGGATTGGAAGAATAAATATTGTCAAAATGTCAATACTACCCAAAGCTATCTACACATTCAATGCAATCCCAATCAAAATTGCACCAGCATTCTTCTCAAAACTAGAACAAGCAATCCTAAAATTCATATGGAACCACAAAAAGCCCCGAATAGCCAAAGGAATTTTGAAGAAGAAGACCAAAGCAGGAGGCATCACAATCCCAGACTTTAGCCTCTACTACAAAGCTGTCATCATCAAGACAGCATGGTATTGGCACAAAAACAGACACAGAGACCAATGGAATAGAATAGAAACCCCAGAACTAGACCCACAAACGTATGGCCAACTCATCTTTGACAAAGCAGGAAAGAACATCCAATGGAAAAAAGACAGCCTCTTTAACAAATGGTGCTGGGAGACCTGGACAGCAACATGCAGAAGGTTGAAACTAGACCACTTTCTCACACCATTCACAAAAATAAACTCAAAATGGATAAAGAACCTGAATGTGAGACAGGACACCATCAAAACCTTAGAGGAGAAAGCAGGAAAAGACCTCTCTGACCTCAGCCGTAGCAATCTCTTACTCGACACATCCCCAAAGGCAAGGGAATTAAAAGCAAAAGTGAATTACTGGGACCTTATGAAGATAAAAAGCTTCTGCACAGCAAAGGAAACAACCAACAAAACTAAAAGGCAACCAACGGAATGGGAAAAGATATTCGCAAATGACATATCGGACAAAGGGCTAGTATCCAAAATCTATAAAGAGCTCACCAAACTCCACACCCAAAAAACAAATAACCCAGTGAAGAAATGGGCAGAAAACATGAATAGACACTTCTCTAAAGAAGACATCCGGATGGCCAACAGGCACATGAAAAGATGTTCAGCATCGCTCCTTATCAGGGAAATACAAATCAAAACCACACTCAGATATCACCTCACGCCAGTCAGAGTGGCCAAAATGAACAAATCAGGAGACTATAGATGCTGGAGAGCATGTGGAGAAACGGGAACCCTCTTGCACTGTTGGTGGGAATGCAAATTGGTGCAGCCGCTCTGGAAAGCAGTGTAGAGGTTCCTCAGAAAATTAAAAATAGACCTACCCTATGACCCAGCAATAGCACTGCTAGGAATTTATCCAAGGGATACAGGAGTACTGATGCATAGGGGCACTTGTACCCCAATGTTTATAGCAGCACTCTCAATAGCCAAATTATGGAAAGAGCCTAAATGTCCATCAACTGATGAATGGATAAAGAAATTGTGGTTTATATACACAATGGAATACTACGTGGCAATGAGAAAAAATGAAATATGGCCTTTTGTAGCAACGTGGATGGAACTGGAGAGTGTGATGCTAAGTGAAATAAGCCATACAGAGAAAGACAGATACCATATGGTTTCACTCTTATGTGGATCCTGAGAAACTTAACAGGAACCCATGGGGGAGGGGGAGGAAAAAAGAAAAAAAAAAAAAAAGAGGTTAGAGTGGGAGAGAGCCAAAGCATAAGAGACTGTTAAAAACTGAGAACAAACTGAGGGTTGATGGGGGGTGGGAGGGAGGAGAGGGTGGGTGATGGGTATTGAGGAGGGCACCTTTTGGGATGAGCACTGGGTGTTGTATGGAAACCAATTTGGCAATAAATTTCATATATTAAAAAAAATAAACATTAAAAAAAAATAAAAAATAAATAAATAAAATATTTTCTTTCCATACAGTTGTAACATCCTAGCTTCCATTTCCTTTCACCCCATTCATCCTATATCCACCCAATCCTAGATCAAATTTATTTTCTGGTTTCCCCATTCTTATATCTGGGTTTTGAGTGCTTCTGGAAAAAATAACACAAAAGCATAGATTGATATCATTGCAACTCATAAGTCTAATTTAGGTGCCTGTCCATTGTTGGAATTGGAGTTGGTTTCTTGGAAAACAAGGCACACCCTAGCTGAGGTTCAGGCAAAGCAGAAGCCAAGAATATTCTAGTTATGCTATGTTGCTCTACATCTCCTTTTTTTTTTAAGGTAGCTTGAGAAGATTTTTATTCCCTGAAAATATATTATTCCTTATAAAATATGGACCTAACCTTCCAGACACTTTGGTTTCTGCACCTGCCAGACTGACTATGCCCAAGTTCACTCTGCTGGATAACATGGTTTCCATTGGTCACCACTTTCTCAACTCACTCATGCATTTACATTAAGATATAGTTTTTTAATGGGTCTAGTAATATTTTCTCATTAGATTTCAAGTTCTAAATTGCATCTTTTATTTCTTTTTATGCCTGTGAATGTACAGTCCAGAACTCTGTGACCGTATTCATAGTAGATGATCACTAGATATTTACTGAATAAATAAATTAATGACTCTTCATTATTAGTCTTCAGAAAGAATAATAGCAAGAAGCTCTAGAGGCTTGGCACTCAGAAAGGATAAGAGATGAGACAGGAGGAAACACCAATGAAAGAAATACTGGAATTATTTCCACCAAGATTCAAAGGAGGTACAGGAGGATGGGCTAACAGATTGAAGCATTCCAGAGGCCAAAGCATGAGGCAGGCGGGAGTGGTCTTCCAGCAATCTAGGTCCCCACATTCAATCTCCCCTTCTGACCTGCCATTGACATTCAAAGGGTAGCAAAATAAAACTGAGCAGAAATATCTAATTATATTTACATTTTAAAGGCAGGGGAAAATATATTTACAGAACTGAACATTGTTTTACCAGTAACCTTACTACCTGCAATCTAAAAGACATCGCTTCAGTTTGTTTTGTTTGCTCTGCTTATTTCTGGAATTCTGGTTTCTCTTTAGAATAGCTCAGGGTGGAAACATGTGAATACTACTGAGTTATTAAAACCACCAACTACAGTCTTCACATTCAAATGTGGCAAATATAAAAGGTAACTACTTTACTAAGCTATGAACATAATATTTGGAGCAGAAAATAAGAGGAAAGAAGCCTCTACACACTTGCAAGAAATGCCTAAAAGTGATCCAACCTTTTGCTCTTTAAAGTGTGGGCATCTAAAGAGAAACATCACGGGGCCACAACTTCATTTGGTTAAATATATGGTTTTAAAATACTAAGCTATTCATTTACAGGTTTCTGCTTAAATTTTCAACCACATTTTAAGCACAAAACTTAGTGGTTCATGAGTTAACAAGATACCACCAAAGAAAACATTGGTTCATGGGGTGTTGCTCTTGAGATCTTTGGAAACGTCAGAATGTAGTGGTACCCTCCTTCCCACAAAGTGACCCTTTAAATTTGAAAGGCATTGGTTTGGTAATGGTTGGTTTCAGGCTGCAGTGTTCCACAAACTGTCTTGTTTTTTCCCTATGGTCTGGGAATGATACGCCTCAAGGAATGGTGGCTGATATTCTTTTCATTTTCCTCCCTAATTTTCTCACTAAAATGTTTAATTAGTGAAAAGGCAACATATTTATAGATATAATAAAACAGTAGAGGAAGGGCTGTTTTAAATATATGCACAACATGTTACATTTAGATATACACACATATATATTTAAAGGATACTTTAAGTTCACACATATGATTTACGAAACTGTACTGTTACATTCCTGAGGACATAATGAAAGTGAAATGATATGTAAACAACAAATTCTTTGAGATGTTCCAAGATAAAAGGAATATATTATGCAAAAATTATAAAAGGTTTAAGATGCCAGAAATGAAATATAGTAAAGGTTTACAATAACAGACACTATATACTTTCATTTCTCATAAGGACTTTAAAATAGGTATCATAATCCCCAAATTAAAAATACGGAAGCTGAGGCTTAGAGAAGCTAAAATGAATTTTAATTCTAATAAAAGATATGTGAATCTATGTCAACAATTTCTAAGTTAACTATTTGTTGTTACAACTTTATTTAAAGGTGACAATTTAATGAAAATTAGTGGTATAAAATTTTAAACAAGACTAATGTCCTGTAGTCAATTTTGGTTACCAAATTTCTTAATAGGAAGTCCCAAACCAGGAGTTATTGCAGGTTGAAAACTAAGGTCATACAATCAGGAGAAGAAAGGAAGAGGTAATGTGCTCCAAAGGGCTACAAACTATGAAAAACATATATCACAAATAATGTGAGTATAAATGTTTTATATACTCATTCCATAAATCATGTAAGTAAAAATGATTAAACACAAAAGTTAATTTAATTTAAAGTGAGAATAGTATTCTCTTTTATTACATTTAATACAAAAGTCCAATTAACAAGTACTATCAGTAACAACTGGCCACCTAAATAAATGAAAATATAAGATACTAGAGAACAAAACTTCTTGGTTACACCTGAAATGCTTTAATATATTTCCTATGCTGGCAAAGCTACAAAAAGAAGTGAGATCTTCATTTTTCACACAAATTTGCAGCAGATGTATTTCCAAGCTCAAATTATAGTTCAAGCAACATTTGTTGAACCTTCATGTGAGTATAAAGAAAGTTTTCATATTTCAACATTCACTGAATAAAAACTTTGAAGTTTTTTACTTCAGTAAAGATCAATTGAACTAAATTTTAATGGAAGCAACTGAAGCACTTCCATCTAACTTCCAATCTAACCTCCTATCTAACCTTCAATTCAAAGTGATTAATCTACAATGCAATGGTAAGCTGAAAGGCAAATACCAAGGGGCAAGTCTAAGAAAATTCTATAAATGTCTTCCAAGTAACAAATAAGCTCAATTAAAATAGTATGCTTATGGAATGATATCTATAAGCATGGTAAGACCTATCAATGTAAAAACACATTTTCAAAGATAAAAAAATGCAGAATATCATTTCATTAACAGATGCACCTTTGCAATCCATTTCAATGAGGACACTAACACTGAATGTTTTATAACATTTAAAGGACATATGTGCAATTTGTATTTTAGGAAAAAAAAGACTTATTGGACACTGATGTGGATTTCTAATTTCTTATTCATTTTGAAATATTTTTTCTTTAACTATAGTATTTGGTGCAGCCAGAACTCTCAGCCAGCTATGGTTGGAGACCAGCTCTACTCACCAATGTGCCTGCAGTAGTAATGACTAGGCATTACAGCGAGCTTGGTTGGGGGCCAGCCCTATCATCAGCACACCCACAGCAGTAATAGCCACTCACAGTAGAAGGGCACATATAGAGACAAGTAACATGCCTGATAGAGAATTCAAAGTAATGGTCATAAAGATATTTATGGTACTTGAGAAAAGAGTGGACCTTCAACAAAGTTGAAGACAACAAAGTGAGACCTTCAACAAAGAGAAAATATAAAAACAATCAATCAGAGATGAAAAACTCAAATAACTGAAATTAAAAATATACTGGAGGGAATAAATAGACTAGAGGAATCAGAAGAATGAATCAGCAAGTTAGAAAAGAGAGTAATGGAAAGTAACCAAGCTGAACAGGAAAAAGAAAAAACAAAACAAAACAAGAATAGGTTAAGGGAACTCAGCAACACCATCAAATATAATAACATTTGCATTACAGGGATTCCAAGAGAAAAGAGACAAAAAGAGGCATAAAATTGATTTGAAGGGATAATAGCTGAAAACTTACCAAATCCCGGAAGGAAACAGAAATCCAGACACAGAAGGCACAGAGAGATCCCAACAAGATCAATCCAAGGAAGTCCACACTAAGACACATAGTTATTAACATGGTAAAAAGTACCAATAAAGAGAGAATTTTTAAAGCAGCAAGAAGAAAGAAAACAGTTATATACAAGGGAAACTCCATAAGGCTATCAGATGAATTTTCAGCAGGAAAGAAGGGAGTGGAATGATTTATTCAAAGTCGTGAAAGGAAAACATCTGCTACCAAGAACACTCCACCTGAAAGGCTATCATTCAGAATAGAAGGAGAGATAAAGAGCTTCCCAGACCCAAAAAAAAAAAAAAAAGTTAAAGGAATTCATCACCTCTAAACCAGCCTTACACAAAATGTTAAAGGGAATTCTTTGCCTAGAAAGGAAAGGCTATAATCAGGAGTAAAAAAATTAGGAAAGGAAAAAATTTCACAACTATATACGAACATAATAAAAGTAGTAGATAAATCACTTTTAAAACCAGTACACAGGTTAAAGCACAAAAGCAGTAAAATCAATTGTATCTATAAAAATCACTCAAGTAATTCGCAAAATGATGTAAAGAATAACATCATATACATAAAATATGGGGGTGGGAGTAAAAATTCAGTGTTTTTAGAATAGGTTTAAACTTGAGCAATCATCAGTTTAATGTAGGCTGCTGGATGCATAAGATGTTATACATGAACTTAATGGTAACCACAAGTCAAAAAAGTGAAATAGGTACACAAAAATAAAGTGAAAAAAATCCAAGCATATCACTAAAGAAAGCTATCAAACCATAAGAGAAGAGAGCAAGACAAAAAAGGAATGGAAAAGAAATACAAAAATAACTGTAAAATAAGTAACAAATGGCAATAAACATATCTATCAATAATTAATTTGGATGTAAATGGACTAAATGCTCCAACAAAAAACACAGAAAAACTGAATGGATAAAAATGCAAGACCCATCTATATGCTGCCTACAAGAGACTCACTTCAGACCTAAAGACAAATGCAAACTGAAAGTGAAGGAATAGAAAAACATTTACCATGCAAATTGGGATAGTGATACTCATTTTGGACAAAATAGACTTTTAAACTAAGACTGTAACAACAGACAAGGAAGAACATTACATAATAATAAACTAAACAGCCCAACAATATAATGTAACAAATTTTAAATATTTATGTACCCAACATAAACACCTAAATACATAAAGTAATTATTAAAAGACAAAAAGAAAGAAATTTATAGTAACAATTAATAGTAGGGTACTCTGACACCCCACTTACATCAATAAATAGGTCGTCCAGACAGAAAATCAACAAGGAAACAGTGGCTTTGAATAACATGTTAAATCAGATGGATGTAACAGGTATATTCAAAATAGTCCATCCTAAATAGCAGAATATACATTGTTTTCAAGTGCACATGGAACATGCCCCAGAATAAATCACAAGCTAGGCCACAAAACAAGTTTCAATAAATTTTAAAAATACTGAAATCATATCATGCATCTTTTCCAACCACAAAAGTATTAAACTAGAAATCAATCAATCTCTCTCTCTCTCTCTCTCTCTCTCTCTCTCTCTCTCTCTCACACACACACACACACACACACACACACACACACACATTCTGGAAAGAACACAAATATATGAAGGCGAAATAACATGCTACTAAACAATGAATGGGTCAACCAAGAAATCAAAGAGTAAATTAAAAAATACATGGAGACAAATGAAAACACCACAGACCAAAATCTTTGGATGTAGCACAAGTTGTTCTAAGAGGAAAGACTATAACAATATAGGCCTACCTCAAGAAGAAAAATCTCAAATAACCTAACCTTACACCTAAAGAACCCAGAAAAAGAAGAACAAACAAATCCCTAAGCCAGATGAAAAAAAGGCAATAAATGAAATAGAGACTAAAAGTGTCTCTTGACTATTTAAGAGCAGAAATAAAGGAGATAAAGACTAAAAAACAATAGAACAGATCAATGAAATCCGGGACTGTTTTTTTTTAAATGATCAACAAGATTAATAAGACTTTTGATAGCCTGACCAAAAAAGAGAGAGAGAGAGAAAGAAGATTCAAATAAAATCAGAAATGAAAGAGGAGAAAGAACTAACGCCATAGAAAAACAAAGGATTAAGCCATTATATTGTGAAAAATTATATGCCATAATATGGACAACCTAGAAAAAATGGATAAATTCCTAGAAATATATAATCCCTCAAAACTGAATCTGGAGGAAAGAGAAAATCCGAACAGAAAACTTGCTTGCAATGAAACTGAATTAGTAGTCAAAAAAATTCCCAACAAACAAAAGTTGAGGACCAGACCAATTCGCAGGTAAATTCTACCAAATATTTTAAAAAGTTAAAACCTATTCTCAAACTATTCCAAAAAATAAAAGAGGAATGAAAGTTTTTAATTATTCTATGAATTGGAGGCCGGCATTACCCTGATACCAAAACAAGGTAATGACACTAAAAAGCAAACAAACAAAACTACAGGCCAATATCTCTGAGCAACATAGATGCAAATATTTTCAACAAAATATTAGCAAACTGTTTTCAATGATATTTTCAAAAAAATCATTCATCCATAATCAAGTGAGATTTATTCCAGGAATGAAACACTGGTTCAATATTCGCAAATCAATCAATATGATACATCACATTAATAAGAAAAAGGATAAAAACTATATGATCGTTTAAATAGATGCAGAAAAAGCATTTGACAAAGTAAAATATCCATTCATGATAAAAACCCTCAACAAATAAGTTTAGAGGGCACAAACCTCAACATAATAAAGTCCATATATGAATAACCAACAGCAAACATATCCAATGGCCAAAAACAGCTTTTCCTGTAATATCAGCAACAAGTTAAGGATGTTCACTCTCACCACTTTTATTCACATAGTACTCAAAGTCCTAGCCACAAAAATCAGACAAGAAAAAAAAAATAAAGGGCATACACATTGGTAAGGAAGAAGTAAACTTTCACTATCTGCAGATGATATACTATATATAGAAAATCCTAAAGACTCCACCAAAAAACTAGTAGAACAAATAAATTAATTCAGTAAAGTCACATTAAACAAAGTGAAAATACAGAAATGTGCGCATTTCTATATACTAATAATGAAGCAGAAGAGAAACTAAGAAAATAATTTCATTTACAATTGCACCAAAAAGAATAAAACACCTAGGAATAAACTTAAGAAAGGAAGTAAAAGACCTGTACAACTAAAACTATAAAACACTGATGAAAGAAATTGAAGATGACACAAACAAATGGAAACATAATTCCACGCTCATGGATTGGAAGAATACGGTTAAAATGTTCATAGCAGTCTACAGATTCAACATAATCCTTATCATAATATGAATAGCGTTTTTTACAGAACTAGAACAAATAATTCTAAACTTTGTACAGAGTGGCAATAGACTTCAAATAACCAAAGCAATCTTGAAAAAGAACAAAACTGGAGGCATCGTAATTCCAGATTTCAAGATATACGACAAAGCTGTAGTAAGCAAAACAGTATGGCACTGGCACAAAAATAGGCAGATTAATAAAACAGAATAAGCCAATGTGTATAGGGTAAATTAGTCTATGACAAAGGAAACAAGAATACTCAATAGAAAAAAAGACAGTCTCTTCAACAAATGGTGCTGAAAAGACTGGACAGCTACATACAAAAGAAAGAAACAGGACCATGTTCTTAGACCACACACAAAAATAAACTCAAAGTGGATTAAAGACCAAAATGTGAGACCAAAACCATAAAAATCCTAGGAAAAAAAGTAGGTAGTAATCTCTTAGACATCAGCCATAGAAATATCTTCTAGATATGCCTCTTTTGGCAAGGGAAATAAAAGTAAAATGAAACTACTAGGACAATACCAAAATAAAATGCTTTTGCACAATGAAGGAACAATCAACAAAACAAAAAGACAACGTACTGAATGGGAGATGATATTTATAAATGATATATCCAATAAATGGTTAACATGCAAAATACAAAACTATTTATATAACTTAACACCAAGAAAACCAATATAAAAATGGGCAGAGAACCTCAACAGACATTTTTCCAAAGAAGACATACACGTGGCCAATGGACACATGAAAAGATGCTCCACATCACTTATCATCAGGGAAATGTAAATTAAAACCACAATGAGATACCACCTTAGACCTGTCAGAATGGCTAAAATCAAAAACACAAAAAATAACAAGTAGTGGAGAAGTTATGGAGAAAAAGGACCCCCTGTACACTGTTGGAGGAAATGCAAGCTGGTGTAGCCACTCTGGAAAATAATATAAAGGTTCCTCAAAAAATTAAAAATAGAATTACCATACAATTCAGGAATTTTACTATTTGGCATTTACACAAAGGAAACAAAAACACTAATCTGAAAAGATATATGCACCCTTGTGTTCATTTCAGCATTATTTACAAGAGCCAAGGTGTTAAAGCAACCCAAGTGTCTATCCATAAATGAATAGATAAAGATGTGGTATATATGTATACAATGGAATATTAACCAACTATGAAAAGAATGATATCTTTCCATTTGCAACAATAGGGATGGATCTACAGGGTATAATGCTAAGTGAAATAAGTTAGAGAAAGACAAATACCATATTATTTCACTCATATGTGGAATTTAAGAAACAAACCAAACAGAAAAAGACACAAACAAAAAACCTCCAGACTTTTAAATATAGAGAATAAACTGGTGATTGCCAGAGAGGAGGGGGATAGGGATATGGGTGATATTGGTGAAGGGGATTAAGAGTACACTTATCATGATGTCCACTCAGTAATGTATAGAACTGTTGAATCATATTGTACATCTGAAAGTAATACAAGACTATATGTTAACTATACTTGAATTTAAAAATAATTTTAAAAATATTGCAATCATATCAAGCATCTTTTCTGACTACAACTAGATATGAGAACAGAAATTAATAACAAGAAAAAAATTTTTGAAAAAAAAAACAGAACACGGAACCTAAACATGCTCCTAAATAACCAATATTTAACATAGAAATCAAAGAGGAAATAAAAAAATACATGGAGACAAATAAAAATAAAAAGACAGTGTTCTAAAATTTTTGAAACATAGCAAGAGCAGTTCTAAGAGAAATGTGTATAGGAGGGGCAGGACTGTGTGAGTTGTGACAGCCAGCAGGACTTAACATCTGGAATTTTAAAAGTCAACAGCTCTGCTCTTGGAGAGCAAGGAGAGTGAGAGGACGCCAGGAGAGAGAGTTGTTGAGTCCTGGAAGGACAGAGCTCGGTGGGGGAACAAAGACACTGGCAAGCGCCATTTCCT
This sequence comes from Prionailurus viverrinus, assembly GCF_022837055.1. Lineage (NCBI taxonomy): Eukaryota > Metazoa > Chordata > Mammalia > Carnivora > Felidae > Prionailurus > Prionailurus viverrinus. The sequence goes on along the minus strand of NC_062564.1, from coordinate 133,646,050 downwards.
CTACCATCCCCCAGTGGAAATTCCAAAGGGAACCAGCTCCCATCACCAATCTTGCTTGTACTGCACAAACGCCCAATGCTGTGCCTCTGTGGATCCATCCCTCTGACAGGCCTGCCTCCCTACTGGTGCTGCAGGGCCCCTCCCACAGGGGACCACCCACAGCAAAGCTAGCTAAGCTTGCCCCTCCCACCCCTGGGCACCTTGCAGATCCATCCCTCTAATATGCCTTTGGCCAAATCCCATCAAAGCAGCACCACAAGCCTGGCAGTGTGCAAGTAGCACAGACAGGGGCCACACCACTCCACAGTGAGTCCTGCCCCTGGGAGACAGGAAGATAAGGTACACAGCAGTCTGACTGTGGCCCCAGCAGTGGGCTGGAGGCAGACATCGGGGTGGACTGTGGCCCTGCCCAGGAGCACAAGTTTCTCCAGACAGCACATGGGAAGTGCCCTGCAGTGTGGAGCTACCGCAGGGACTAGTCAAAATGACAAAACGGAAGAATTCTCCTCAAAAGAAACTCCAGGAAGTAGCAACAGCTAACGAACTGAACAAAACCGTTTTAAGCAATATAACGGAATAAGAATTTAGAATAATAGTCATAAAATTAATCACTGGGCTTGAAAAAAACCCAGAGGACAACAGAGAATCTATTGCTACAGAGATCAAGGGACTAAAAAATAGTCATGAAGAATTAAAAAAATGCTATAAATGAGCTGCAAAATAAAATGGAGGTGGCCATAGCACGGATTGAAGAGTCAGAGGAGAGAATAGGTGAATTAGAAGATAAAATTATGGAAAAAGAGGAAGCTGAGAAAAAGAGAGATAAAAAAGTCCAGGAGTGTCAGGGGAGAATTAGAGAATTAAGTGATGCAATCAAATGGAACAATATCCATATCATAGAAATTCCCGAAGAGAGAGAGAGGGGCTGAAGGTATACTTGAACAAATCATAGTTGACAACTTCCCGGATCTGGGGAAGGAAACAGGCATTGAAATCCAGCAGGCACAGAGAACTACATTCAAACGTAACTTGAAGCGATCTTCTGCACAACATATCATAGTGAAACTGGCAATATACAAGGATAAAGAGAGAATTCTGAAAGCAGCTAGGAATAAATGGGCCCTGACATACAAAGGTAAACACATAAAGATAGTAGCAGACCTATCTACTGAAACTTGGCAGGCCAGAAAGGAATAAAAGGAAATCTTCAATGTGATGAACAGAAAAAATATGTAGCCAAGAATCCTTTATCCAGCAAGTCTGTCATTCAGAATAGAAGGAGAGATAAAGATTTCCCCAAACAAACAAAAACTGAAGGAATTCATCACCACTAAACCAGCCCTACAAGAGATCCTAAGGGGGATTCTGTGAGTGAAATGTTGCAAGGACCACAAAGGACCAGAGACACCACTACAAGCATGAAACCTACAGGTATCACAATGACTCTAAACCCATATCTTTCAATAATAACACTGAATGTAAATGGACTAAATGCTCCAACCAAAAGACATAGGGTATCAGAATGGATAAAAAAAAAACAAGACCCATCTATTTGCTATCTACAAGAGACTCATTTTAGACCCGAGGACACCTTCAGATTGAAAGTGAGGGGATGGAGAACTATCATGCTACTGGACGTCAAAAGAAAGCTGGAGTAGCCATACTTATATCAGACAAACCAGACTTTAAATTAAAGGCTGTAAAAAGAGATGAGATGAAGAAGGGCATTATATAATAATTACAGGATCTATCCATCAGGAAGAGCTAACAATTATAAATGTCTCTGCACCGAATAAAGGAGCCCCCAAATGTATAAAACAATTACTCACAAACATAAGCAACCTTATTGATAATAATGTGGTAATTGCAGGGGACTTTAATACTCTACTTACAACAATGGATAGATCATTTAGACACAGGATCAATAAAGAAACAAGGGCTCTGAATGATACTTTGGATCAGATGGACTTGACAGATATATTTAGAACTCTGCATCCCAAAGCAACAGAATATACTTTCTTCTCAAGTGCATATGGAACATTCTCAAAGACAGATCACATACTGGGTCACAAAACAGCCCTTAATAAGTATTAAAAAAAAAATTGAAATCATAGAATGCACACTTTCAGACCACAAGGCGATGAAACTTGAAATCAACCACATGAGAAAGTCTGGAAAACCTCCAAAAGCATGGAGGTTAAAGAACACCCTACTAAAGAATGAGTTGGTCAACCAGGCAATTAGAGAAGAAATTTAAAAATATATGGAAACAAATGAAAATGAAAATCCAACAATCCAAGTGCTTTGGGATACAGCGAAGGCAGTCCTGAGAGGAAAATACACTGCAATCCAAGCCTATTTCAAGAAACAAGAAAAAACCCAAATACAAAATCTAACAGCACACCTAAAGGAAATAAAAACAGAACAGCAAAGACACTCCAAACACAGCATAAGAAGAGAAATAATAAAGATCAGAGCAGAAATAACTACAGAATCTAAAAAAACAGTAGAGCAGATCATTGAAACCAAGAGTTGGTTTTTTTTGAAAAGATAAATAAAATTGATAAACCTCTAGCCAGGCTTCCCAAAAAGAAATAGAGAGGACCTAAATAGATAAAATCATGAATGAAAATGAAATTATTACAACCAATCTCTCAGAAATACAAGCAATTATCAGGGAATACTATGAAAAATTATACACCAACAAACTGGACAACCTGGAAGAAATGGACAGATTCCTAAGCATCCACACACTTCCAAAACTCAAACAGGATGAAATAGAGCTTGAACAGACCCATAACCAGTGAATAAATTCAATCAGTTAACAAAAATCTCCCAACAAATAAGAGTCCTAGACCAAATGGCTTCCCTGGGGAATTCTATCAGACATTTAAAGCAGAGATAATACCTATCCTTCTCAAGCTGTTCCAAAAAATAGAAAGGGAAGGAAAACCTCCAGACTCATTCTACGAAGCCAGCATTATTTTGATTCCCAAACCAGACAGAGACCCAGCAAAAAAAGAGAACTACAGACCAATATCCCTCATGAATATGGACGCAAAAATTCTCAACAAGATACTATCACATCAAATTCAACAGCACATAAAAAGAATTATTCACCATGATCAAGTGGGATTCATTCCTGGGATGTAGGGCTGGTTCAGTATTCACAAAGCAATCAATGTGATACATCACATCAATTTTTAAAAGGATAAGAACCATATGATTCTGTCAATCGATGCAGAAAAAGCATTTGACAAAATTCAGCATCCTGTCTTAATAATAACCCTTGAGAAACTCGGGATAGAAGGAACATACTTAAAGATCATAAAAACCATTTATGAAAAGACCACAGCTAATATCCTCCTCAACGGGGAAAAACTGAGAGCTTTCCCCCCTGAGATCAGGAACACGACAGGGATGTCCACTCTCACCGCTGTTGTTTAACATAGTGTCGGAAGTCCTAGCATCAGCAATCAGACAACAAAAGGAAATCAAAGGCATCAAAATTGGCAAAGATGAAGTCAAGCTTTCAAGTTTTGCAGATGACATGATACTATACATGGAAAATCCGATACACTCCATCAAAAGTCTGCTAGACTGATACATGATTTCAGCAACGTCGCATGATACAAAATTAATGTCCAGAAATCAGCCGTATTCTTATACACTAATAATGAAGCAACAGAAAGACACATACACTTATTCCATTCACAATTGCACCAAGAATCATAAAATACCTAGGAATAAACCTAACCAAAGATATAAAAGACCTGTATGCTGAAAACTATAGAAATCCTATGAAAGAAGTTGAAGAAGATAGAAAGAAATGGAAAAACATTCTGTGCTCATGATTGGAAGAATAAATATTGTTAAAGTGTCAATACTACCCAAAGCTATCTACACATTCAATGCCATCCCAATCAAAACTGCACCAGTATTCTTCTTGAAGCTAGAACAAGCAGTCCTAAAATGTGTATGGAACCACAAAAGACCCCAAATAGCCAAAGTAATATTGAAGAAGAAGACCAAAGTGGGAGGCATCACAATCCCAGACTTTAGCCTCTACTACAAAGCTGTCATCATCAAGACAGGTATTGGCACAAAAACAGACACAGAGACCAATGGAATAGAATAGAAACCCCAGAACTAGACCCACAAAAGTATGGTCAACTAATCTTTGACAAAGCAGGAAAGAATATCCAATGGAAAAAAGACAGTCTCTTTAGCAAATGGCGCAGAGAGAACTGGACAACAACATGCAGAAGGATGAAACTAGACCACTTTCTTACACCATACACAAAAATAAACTCAAAATGGATGAAGGACCTGAATGTGAGACAGGAAACCATCAAAACCCTAGAGGAGAAAGCAGGCAAAAACCTCTCTGACCTCAGCCGCAGCAATTTCTTACTTGACACATCTCCAAAGGCAAGGGAATTAAAAGCAAAAATGAACTATTAGGACATCATGAAGATAAAATCTTCTGCAATGCGAAGGAAACAATAAACAAAACTAAAAGGCAACCAATGGAATGGGAAAAGATATTTGCCAATGACATATCGGACAAAGGGCTAGTATCTAAAATCTATAGAGAGCTCACCAAACTCCACACCTGAAAAACAAATAATCCAGTGAAAAAATGGGCAGAAGACATGAATAGACACTTCTCTAAAGAAGACATCCAGATGGCCAACAGGCACATGAAAAGATGCTCAACATCACTCCTCATCAGGGAAATACAAATCAAAACCACACTGAGATACCACCTCATGCCGGTCAGAGTGGTTAACATGAACAAATCAGGAGACTATAGATGCTGCAGAGGATGTGGAGAAACGGGAAGCCTCTTGCACTGTTGGTGGGGATGCAAACTGGTGCAGCCGCTCTGGAAAACAGTGTGGAGGTTCCTCCAAATTTAAAAATAGATCTATCCTATGACCCAGCAATAGCATTGCTAGGAATTTACCCAAGGTATATCAGAGTGCTGATGCATAGGGGCACTTGTAGCCCAATGTTTACAGCAGCACTCTCGACAATAGCCAAATTATGGAAAGAGCCTAAATGTCCATCAACTGATGAATGGATAAAGAAATTGTGGTTTATATACACAATGGAATATTATGTGGCAATGAGAAAGAATGAAATATGGCCCTTTGTAGCAACGTGCATGGAACTGGAGAGTGTGATGCTAAGTGAAATAAGTCATACAGAGAAAGACAGATACCATATGTTTTCACTGTTATGTGGATCCTGAGAAACTTACCAGAAGGCCATGGGGAAGGGGAAGGAAAGAAAAAAAGTTAGGGAGGGAGGCAAACCATAAGAGACTGTTAAAAAGTGAGAATAAAGTGAGGGTTGATGGGGTGTGGGAGGGAGGGGAAAGTGGGTGATGGGCATTGAGGAGGGCACCTGTTGGGATGAGCACTGGGTGTTGTATGGAAACCAATTCAACAATAAATTTCATATTAAAAAATTAAAAAAAATAAAACCCCATGGATAAAATAAATGGATTCAGCAAAGCTGCAGGATACAAAACTGATATACAGAAGGATAAAATCATATGATCATCTTGGGGTACCTGGGTGGCTCAGTTGGTTAAGTTGACTTCGGCTCAGGTCATGATCTCATGGTTCGTGGGTTTAAGTTCTCGCATAAGGCTCTGTGCTGACAGCTCAGAGCCTGGAGCCTGGTTCAGATTCTGTGTGTCTGCCTCTCTCTGCCCCTCCCTGACTCATGCTCTTTCTCCTTTTCTCTCTCTCAAAAATAAATAAGCTTAAAAAATCATATGATTATATCAATAGATGCAGAAAAGCATTTGACAGAATTCAACATCCATTCATGATAAAAACTCTCAACAAAGTGGGTATAGGGGAAACATATAACATTATACAACATAACATTATAAAGACGATATATGATAAAATCCATGGCTAACATCATACTCAGTGGTAAAGAGCTGAAAGCTTTTCCCCTAAAGTCAAGACAAGGATGTCCACTCTTGCCACTTTTATTCAACAAACTACTGGAAGTCTCAGCTACAACAATCAACAAGAAAAAGAAAGAAAAGGCATCCAAATTGGTAAAAAGGTAAAACTGTCATTATTTTCAAGTGACATGATAATATACAAAGAAAACCCTAAGGACTCCACAGAAGACTATTAGAACGAATAAACGGAATCAGCAAAGCTGTAGGATACCAAATTAATATACAAAAATATGTTCTCTGTACACTAATAATGAACTACTAAAAAGAGAAATTAAGAAAACATTCCCACTTACAACTGTACCAAAAAGAATAAAATACTTAAGAATAAATCTAATTATGGAGGTAAAAGACCTGAACTCTGAAAACTAGAAGACACCAATAAAAGAAACTGAAGATGACACAAATAAATAGAAAGATTTTCCATGCTCATGGATTGGAAAATATTCTTAACAAATAGTCCACAGTACTCAAAGCAATCTACAGATTCAATGTACTCCCTATCAAAATACCAATAATATTTTCATGAGAAAAAATAATCCTAAAACTTGTATGGAGTCATGAAAGACCCCAAATAGCCAAAGAAATCTTGAGAAAAAACAAAGCTGGAAGTATCACACTCCCAGATTCCACATTATTTTACAAAACTACAATAATCAAAATAGTATGGTACTGTCACAAAAACAGATACACACATCGATGTAACAGAATAGAGAGCCCTGATAAACCCACACTTATATGACCAATTAATCTATGACAGAGGAGGCAAGAATATATAATGGGAGAAAAGGAACTCACTGCTGGAAAAAGTTGAGAGTTATATGCAAAAGAATGAAACTGGATCACTTTCTTATACCATACACAAAAAATAAACTCAAAATGGAGTATAAACCTAAATGTAAGACCTGAAACCATAAAACTCCTAAAAGAAACATAGGCAGTAGACTCATAGCCATCAGGCTACCCAATAATTTTTTACATCTGGAGTATAAACCTAAATGTAAGACCTGAAACCATAAAACTCCTAAAAGAAACATAGGCAGTAGACTCATAGCCATCAGGCTACACAATAATTTTTTACATCTGTCTCCTTGGGCAAGAACAAAAGCAAAAACAAACAAATGGGACTACATCAGACTAAAAAGCTTCTGCAAAGAAAAAAAAAGTCCACAAAATTAATAGGCCACCCACTGAATGGGAGGACATATTTGCAAATGATATATACAGTAAGTGGTTAATATCTAAAATATACAATGAACTTATACAACTTAACACCAAGAAAACAATCTGATTAAAAAATGAGCACAGGATCTAAATAGATACTTTTCCAAAGAAGACATACAGATGGCCAACAGACTCATGAAAAGATGTTCAATGTCACTAACCTCCAGGGAAATAAAAATCAAAACTATAATGAGATATCACTGTTACCAGGAGAGTCTGTGTTGTATGAAGAGAGGTTTAGTTTCTTGGATTCCCCACAGAAGATTTATGTGAAGATCCATGATCAACTAAAGCCAAGCCAGAAGAAAGGGAGCAAGCACAAAGCAGTTTATTAAGGACAGGGAGAACGGGAAGTCCCAAAGTGCACCGTTGGTATATAAGTGTCTTTTCTTCATGTTTGCGGAGGTTATTTATCATTGACTTGGCCTCCAGCTCAAGTCTAATTGCCTACTCCATTATCACCTCACGGCAGTTAGAAAAGCTAGCATCAAAAGATAAGTAACAAGTGCTGGCGTGGATGTGGAGAAAAGAGAATCGTCATGCACTGTTGGTAGAAACGTAAATTGGTGCAGCCACTTTGGAAGTTTGTACCTATTAATCCCATTCACATATTTTGCTCATACCCCCACCTTCAGCCTTGCCCCTCTGGAAATCAACAGTTTGTACTCTGTATTTAAGAGTCTCTTTTTGTGTTGTTCCTTTGTTTTGTTTTTTTAAATTCCACATAAAAGTGAAATCACATGGTATTTGTTTTTTCTGTGTAACTTCTTTCACCTAGCATTATACCCTCTAGGTCGATCCATGTTGTCATAAATGGCAAGATTTTATTCTTTTTATGGCTGAATAATAATCTATTGGTAACTTCCTGTTACAAAATAAATAAGATATATAAAGTACAAAACAGGGAATACAGTAATATTGTTAATAACTTTGTATGGTGACAAAAACACATTTCAAAATTTATATAATTGTCGAATCACTATGCTGTATACCTGAAACTAATACACTATTTATCCTCAAGTATACTTCAATTTTAAAAAGTATTTGGGGGCATCTGGGTGGCTCAGTTGGTTGAGTGTCTGACCCTTGATTTCAGCTCAGGTCATGATCTCATGGTTCATGGGACTGAGCCCCTATTAAGCTCTGCGCTGACAGCATGGAGCCTGCTTGGGATTCCTCTCTCCTTCTTTCTCTGCCCCTCCCCAACACATGCTCTCTCAAAATAAACATTTTTTTAAAAAAGTGTTCCATTAATAAATAATTACTGCTGTATTAGTAATATAACTATCCTTTCAGTGTTTTTTTATTTGTCTCATTGATATATTTTCCTTTCTCTCTCTTTTCCTGTCCTCTTTTGGATCAATCAAGTATTTCTTTAGAATTCCATTTTTCTCATCTATAAATTAGTTATATATCTTTTAATATTTGCTAAGTGGTCACCCAATAAAAATGTGTTCTTTGAGGGGCACCTGGGTGGCTTAGTCGGTAAGGCGCCCAACTTCGACTCAGGGTCATGATCTTGTGACTTGTGGGTCAGAGCCCCTCGTTGGGCTCTGTACTGACAGCTCAGGATCTGGAGCCTGCTTCAGATTCTGTGTTTCCCTCTCTCTCTCTGCCCCTCCCCTGCTCACATTCTGTCTCTGTCTCTCAAAACTGAACATCAAAAAATTTTTAAATGTGTTCTTTGATATCAAATTTTGGTGCTTTTACTCCTTTGCAGATAGTATCAGGACCTTGGAATGCTTTACATTCATTTCTTTCTTATCCATCTTTTGTAGTATTATGCATTTTTATTTTATATATATTTTGAACTCTGTAAGACACTGTTGTCATTATTATTATTATTATTATTATTTACAGTCAATATTACTTTAGATTTATTCATGTATTTACCTTTCCCTTGTTCTTTATCACTACTTGTATTTCCATGTTTCCTTCTGGATTAATCATCCTTCTTCCTTCAGATCTACGGCATTCATTCCTTAGCTGACAGGAATGTTGCTTGCCAACAGCTCACTGCTGAGTCCCTCTGAAGAAATCCCTTTCAGAATGCAAATTGGTGCAGCTGCTCTGGAAAGCAGTGTGGAGGTTCCTCAGAAAATTAAAAATAGACCTACCCTATGGCCCAGCAATAGCACTGCTAGGAATTTACCCAAGGGATACAGGAGTACTGATGCATAGGGGCACTTGTACCCCAATGTTCATAGCAGCACTCTCAACAATAGCCAAATTATGGAAAGAGCCTAAATGTCCATCAAGTGATGAATGGATAAAGAAATTGTGGTTTATATACACAATGGAATATTACGTGGCAATGAGAAAAAATGAAATATGGCCTTTTGTAGCAACGTGGATGGAACTGGAGAGTGTGATGCTAAGTGAAATAAGCCATACAGAGAAAGACAGATACCATATGGTTTCACTCTTATGTGGATCCTGAGAAACTTATCAGGAACCCATGGGGGAGGGGAAGGAAAAAAAAAAAAGAGGTTAGAGTGGGAGAGAGCCAAAGCATAAGAGACTGTTAAAAACTGAGAACAAACTGAGGGTTGATGGGGGGTGGGAGGGAGGGGAGGGTGGGTGATGGGTATTGAGGAGGGCACTTTTTGGGATGAGCACTGGGTGTTGTATGGAAACCAATTTGACAATAAATTTCATATATTAAAAAAAAATCCCTTTCAGATGAAGGAAAATGATTCATCCAAAATTACACACTCACAACTACAGGCAGCCCATATCCAAATACTGGTCAACAAAGAGTTGAGTGCAAAGACTTAGAACCCTTACCTTCATTCCAGGCAACCCTGAAGGGCCATGGCTGCTTCAGAGCTCTCTGTACAATTGGCTGAGATTTCTGTTGTAATTGAGTCACAGCTTAATTTGTTCATCTGGCCAATCATGCTTCCCTCCTCCACTTATAAATATTACCCCAACAAGCACTCCCCTGTACATGTCCTACATGTCAATTAGCAAGGGGGAGGCAGTCCAGGTGATACTGGTTCCAGAGATCCTGTTTATAGTGGGGAGAAAATGGCCTTGGACCACAGCCTTCCAGACATATTTGTCATTTAGAAGTCCTATTTCCAGCAGGCCTCCACAGGCTCAAAGATGGCACAAAGTTTGTTATTTGGAAAATTAAAAATGAAAAGTCATCCTGCTTATATACTTTCTTCTTGCAATGTCAAAATGAAGAGAATTCAACAATTTCTGCAAAAAGTAGGTATTAAGTTTGATGACAAGGTATTCTTTATATACTTAAATATTTTAAAATATAAATTATAAATTTTTATATAAAATATATACAATTTTTAATATGGGATTTTAGCCCCTGTATACAGAATAGCTATTATATAATTATTCAAAGTGGAGGGCCTTAAAATGAGGGCCTTCTCTGGTAATATTTAATGCTGCTAACTATGACAGGCATGGCCACATATGTTGTAGGAATTTACACTGGTTCACATTTTGTGGACAGTAACTTAATAATCAAATCTGAGAACTTAAAAATGTTTGTAACTTTTGATGAAGTAATTCCATTTCTGGGAATCCTTACTGAGGAGATGGTCAGAAATTCTGTCAGAAATATAAATGTAAAAAGACTTTCAAGTCATTATATATAACAATGAAATTTTAAAAATAACCTAAATATCCAACAACCAACCATATATTATATGATTATACAGTGAGAGGGAAAGAGGATTTGGAAAGATACAGAGTACATTGAAACTATATAACTAAAACTCTGGAAGCTTGTCTATCCCTACAATATGTTTAGCTTTTGTCATTGCCAATGTTGTTGTTGGTTCCCCCCAAGAGCTACAATCAATACTGGATTTATACAACAGTTATGCTAAACATACACTTACAACACCAGCTGAGTAAAGACACCAGAATAATTTTATGAAAGAATGTGGTATTTCAAATTTTGTTAAAACTGCCTTGAAATAAATATAAATATCATAGAAAAGTTGGTTTGTTGAACTTATAATTTTTCTAAAAAATTTAATTGTCCAAGAGGATCACCTTAATCTTAACTTCAGGAGTTCTATTACAGACTTCTTTGCTTTGCTCATATCTTCTTATTTGCTTTGGCTGCCAGGAAGCACAGAACTAAATTGAGTAGTTTCTCTTGATCTGGGTTATAAGCAATGTGGGAGTTACTAATTTATGTTTCAAAATTGATGGGTATAAAAAGCATTAAGCACAGCAAAAGAAGTCAGACACGAAAGATTTACTATACAATTCCATTTCTATAAAGTTCAACAGAGGACAAATCTATGGGATAAAAATCAGAATAGTGGAAGAAAAGTCACTACAAGGTAACACAGAGTAGAGTGTTAACCAGAAAACGTAGAATTGTTCTGCCTTGATCAAAGAACACCACCACTCATTCTGCTCTACTTTATCAAGTTGGGGTTGATTCCTTCACCAACTGAGTGGCTCAGTAGGAAGAAGATGGTTTTTACATCATTATCAAAGGCATTCATTAAAACATACCATTTGTGACATGGTTTTTATAAAGAATAAATTAGAGTTATTGACATATAGAGATTACCTCGTGAGGGTTTAAAATGTTTTTTACATTTACTGTATACTGAATTACAAATTAGCCACATAACACTGAATGTATATTAGCCATATCACATTAAATGTAGCTATAAATTAAATAGTTATATTAAAGTGTAAGTAAAAAGGTACACAGAGTAATGAAGAGGTAATAATGGAATATTATTGCTTAGCAAAAATGTGTTTTAGAAAATTGTAATCTTTCTTTCTTCATATTCTGGGATAAATGTCTAGACTGCGTTAACCATTCTCTCTCGGAATATGAATTTCACTTTAGAAAACAAATGAGGCAAAAAAACATTTTCTCCCACTAGTGCCATACAACGGTTTTGTTAAGTTCTGAATTTTTTGTGCCTTTCTTATGATTAGGCACAGTAAGATGTTTAATTTCTCCATTAGATCCACCTTTTTCTGTCATCATCTTTGTTCCTACCCTCTACCTCCACCCCTGCTGCCCTAGCTATTGTTGGTATTATGCTTGTACTTCCCCATGGGGCCCCAAGCTGGACAGCCACCCCCTTGCAACCCAGTGCCTCATTTGATACACTCCACTGTCTTCTTTACAGTCCTTTAGATTTGATTATTCTAAATAATCTGCTCTTTTGTGAAGTTCCCCTCTAGTCCTGAATAGAATCTACTACCAAATTTTTTTTTTCAAGTTTTTATTTAAATTCTAGGTAGTTAACATACAGCGTTATATTAGTGTCAGGTGCAGAATTTAGTGATTCAACACCTACATACAAGTACTCTCCTTAATCCCTGTCACCTATTTCACCCATCCCTCACTCACCTCTCCAGCAATCCTAAGTTTGTTCTCTATATTTAAGAGTCTCTTATGGTTTGCCTCCCTCGCTGCTTTTATCTTACTTTTCCTTCCCTTCTCTTATGTACATCTGTTTCTTAATTCTACATATGAATGAAATCATATGGTATTTGTCTTTCTCTATTTCATTTCGCATAATACTGTCTAGTTCCATCCATGTTGTAATTATGTTTTCCTGTAATAGCTCCTGCTCCACATTCAAGTTCATCTTTTGTTAAGGTAAATGGGCAGAGTCTTTGCTTCTGTTGGTGCTACTGTGTCAAACAGTGACAAGCCACCACCCGCGGAGACCAGAATCGGTCTTTGTGGTGGAAGGAGCGTTGGCCACCATGAGAGAGAAGTTCCTGTCTGCCCATGTACCTTAACATAGTATGAGCTTGAATGTGGAGCAGGAGCTTTTGAGCTATTACAGGAAAACATAATTACAAGGAGGACTTCGTTCTGGTTTTGAATCAGCCTGAAATTGTAGGCAAATACTTTGACCCCCCACCCTAGATGTAAAGCCACAACACCAAGGGAAGCTGATGCCAGCTCATCAGATTTAAAGAAAAGTATGGAGTTCCATGTGTTTTAACAGATTTTTCTAAAATTGTAGAATTGGATTACAAAACTTGAATTTTAATGGGCTCTCCAATCCACCAGCTCATAATTGTATTTATTATTTTCCTTATGCTATGAGAATACTGAATCTGGCCTATTTGGGCTGTTATTTAATTTTATATTTCTAACAAGAAATGACTATTTCTAAGTTTTTATATACTTCTATCTAAAAAAAAAAAAAACTTGGACATTTTTTACATATAGAGGTTGTTCTTCCAAGAGGAGGACTTTGACAGCACAGGTAGGCATTTCAACATTTTTCATGGTAAGAGTGACCATTTTCAGAGTTGTTATATTATTTTGCTTAATCTGCTTCATTTTATTTCTGACTTGGTCTATAATTTAACTCATCATCACTTTATTACACCTAATTTTATTATAAGTTGTTTAAAAATTTTTTAGATTTTAAAAATAGAGGAGAGGGGCACCTAGATGGCTCAGTCAGTTAAGCATCTGACTTGATTTCAGATCAGGTCATGATCTCACAGTTGTGAGGTCAAGCCCGCATTGGCTTGGCACCAGGCATGGAACCTGCTTAAGATTCTCTCTCTCCCTGTCTGCCCCTCCCCAGCTTTCTATCTCTCCAACAAACCCTTTCTAAAAATAATTTTTTTATATAAATTGAGGAGAGACATAGCTCTGCCAGGAGAATATAAAGATATATGTATAACCATCTTGTATTTAAAAATCCCTCTAAGAAATGGATTTCTTAGGCATTTATAATTTTGAACTTAAATAACTGATATTTTATTCTTTAGGGTAAAAGTAGGTAGATTAGGAGGAGGAAGGAACCCATATCCCAGTTCAAATTCTGGCACTGTAGGAAAACTACACCTTCAATAATAAGGGTCATGTATAAGAAAATCAGTCATTCATTCATTCAGTCACCCAATATTTATTTTTTAAGTTTTGTTTAATGTTTTATTTTATTTTTGAGACAGAAAGACAGAGCACAAGCAGAGGAGGGGCAGAGAGGGAGGGAGACACAGAATCCAATGCAGTCTCTAGGCCCTGAGCTGTCAGCAAAGAGCCTGAGGAAGGCTCAAACACATACACCGTGAGATCATGACCTGGGTCGAAGTTGGATGCTTAACCAACTGAACCACCCAGGTGCCCCCAGTCACCCCATATTTAATAAGTTCTTTCTATATGTGTAGTACTATGACTGCAATACAGGAAGTCACTTGGGAATAGAGAAAAATTGATGAATTAACTAGAAAATTTCAAAAAAAGAAAAAAAAAGAAAAAACCCTAAAATCAGAAATTTTTAGGACTGAAAATCTAGATAAAAACTCAGGTAGGGGAATAAACCAGCTTCAAGAAAATGAGACATACATAAATTATTCTTCCAAAGGAAGAAATTTGCTTGGAATGTGCTAGGCCATTGAATGTGCTAGGCCATTCTTATCCCTAAGAATCCACATTAGACACATTTAAGCAAAAAATATCAAAGTAAATCCCAATACAAGTCCACTAAATGGTCACCCGGCCTCAGATTTCCAATGAATGTTGCAACCTTTATGGTTGATGTAATGCAATAAGCCGTATCTCATACAAAATTACAGCGAGACCACAACTAAAGATTGGCAGTGATTTGTTTTCCATGGAATCACAAACTGTTATTATTGCAGATCATTGCAGAAGGTCCGAGGCAATGAAAAACCTAAGATATACCAAAAATACAACCCAGCTAGTAACTAAAAGGCTATGTTTGTCAATTGTGCAATTGTGAAATCTCTGAAATGATGTCTGAGAACACATTTTTCAGTTTTTCATGAAAGAATGTGATTTTATAAAAATTATATAGGTACAGATATATACATACATATATATACAATATATGTATATATTGGTATATATAATACCAATATTAGTCAACCACAAAGTGAACATTCATGAAGCAATCAGGTTATTCACAAGTAACTGAATAATTAGATAATAGCATGCAACAGAAGGCTTACTGTTACTGTACTCTGGAAGTAGAAATTTGCTTCTAGCTAAAAACATGAAGAGAGTCAAGGAAAATTATTAAATAAAGAGCAAGATCAAAATTACCCCTCAATTTGTCTATATATAGAAAAGAATTCCTTAACTTTGGCTGGCATAGATATAGACATGACAGCCTTCTAGAAATCAGTATAGATTCCCTTCCTCATTCTTAGATATTACAATGGTATGTGGCCCTTCAAAGTTCAACTCTTTCCAACAAAATCTTATTCCTTAGTATTTAATTTATCTCCTTAGGGAGACATTAATTTAAATTAAAATTTTCTCCTTAGTTGGCAATAATGAAAAAAATTATAAAACACTGTAATGGTCTTTCATTCATTCATTCATTCTTAGTCAGCCATTATTTCAAGAACATTTATTGAATAAATGCCCACATCAGGCACTGTGATGAGTGGTTAAAGATACAATGGTAAATAAGACCTTGTCCCTGTCCTCAACAACTCCTAATCTATCCAGACAGCAAGAAAGATAAGCAACCGGCTGCAATAAAGAAGGATCAGGACTATTATAGTAGTGCTAGGAAATACAAAAGAGGCAACTCAGACAAGGTGGGCCTAGGAATCAGGACAGGCTTTCTGAAGGATATGACTTCAGAACTGAGTCGTGAATGACAGGTCACAGTTAGACAGACAAAGATAGCATGTACAAAGGCTCCCAGAAAAAGACCTGGGGCAGAGGAAAGGAAATGAAATACTTTAGTATGACTTAATCTTAGTGTGAGGCAAGAAAGTGTAAGGGGTGGGGCTGGAGTCTTATGCAAAAGCCAGAAATTGAAGGGCTTTCTATGCGACACTGAGTGTAAATTTTATACTGAAGGTATTAGAGCCATGGAAGATTTTAAGCAAAGATTATTTTGGCCATGATGTGGAAAGCAGACTGGAGAGAAAGTAAAGATGTTCTTATATTAACCCAGGCAAGACAACAGTGGCCTCAAATAAGAGAACAGTGACAATGGGGGTGGACTGAAGTAAGATTTGAGGGCTGTGGAACTGACAGGAATTCACAGGACTACATTGAGGTGCGAGAGGTAAAGGACAGATAGGTAATAAGAATGACATCCAGATTTGTAGCTTGAGCAATTGGAACAGAAACAGGAGGAAGAACACTTGGCAATCTGAGGTAATTTTGGAGGTTCCAGGTAGAGATTTCTATTGTAAGTTTGATATTCATCGTTTCTTGGCTCTTTGGCTAAAATCAGGTGTAAGTTTGATATTCAATCCTGAAGCATAGGAGGAATATCGATACTAAAAACCAAGTGAGTAAGTGAAGCCATGGGAATGAAAGAGATCATCAAGAGAGACTGGAGAATGAGAAGAGGAGATGGACAAGGACAGAAACCTGAAAACAAAAACATCTAAAGTACAGCTAGAGAAAGAGTAACACATAAGAGCAGTTGAGAAATAGTAGGCAGGGAGGAAGAGAAGACCAGAGAATGCAGTACCATGCATGTGGTAGGTAGGTACAGGCTTTTGAAAGAGGAGGAAACAGTGGCATCAATTGCTATCAACAAAAGAATAAAAAGACTGAGAGTGTTCACTCCAGTTAACTAACAAGCACTCATTGATTAACCAAAATGAAGATATCGGTCACCTTTATGAGACAAGTTTCCACAAAGTTGTGGGGGCAAAAGCCATATTGCAGTAGGTTGAGAAATGAGAAGGTGAATAAATTGGGTCATTAGGGGCACCTGGGTGACTCAGTCAGTTGAATGTCCAACTTCGACTCAGGTCATGATCCCAGTTTGTGGGTTTGAGTCCCACTTCAGGCTCTGTGCTGACAGCTCAGAGGCTGAAGCCTGCTTTGGATTCTGCGTCTCCCTCTCTCTCTGGCCCCCACCCCACGCTCTGTTTCTCTCTCTCTCTCAAAAGTAAACACTAAAAAAAAAATTAAAAAAACAAACAAAAAAAGAAATTGGGCATTAGAAGTTGACAACTCTCAGGGCACCTGGGTGGCTCAGTGGTTAAGGGTCTGACTCTTGATTTCAGCTCAGGTAATGATCCCATGGTTTGTGGGTTTGAGCCCAGCATCCGGCTCTGTGCTCACTATGGAGAGTCTGCTTGGGATTCTCTGTCTCCCTCTCTCTCTGCCTCCCTCTTTCTCTCAAAACTAAATAAATAGGGGTGCCTGGGTGGCTCAGTGAGTTGAGGGTATGACTTTGGCTTAGGTCTTGATCTCATGGCTCATGGGTTTGAGCCTCACGCCCGGCTCTGTGCTGACAGCTCGGAGCCTGTAGCCTGCTTCAGATTCTGTGTCTCCCTCTCCCTTTGCCCCTCCCCTGCTCACTCTCTCTTTTTCTCTCTCGAAAATAAACACCAAAACATTTAAAAAAAAAACATAAACATTTTTCAAAAAGTTGACAACTCTCAAGAAACTTAATTGTGAAGAAGAGAGAAATACATGAGTAGCCGGATGGGAATGTGTATATATGAAGGAGATTTTTGTTTTATTAAAGCGATTTGAAAATCAAATGCCAATGAAAGATATTAGGGAAAAGTAGATGGTAAAGTAGAGAAAGAGAGCTGGGAAAGCTATAGAAAGATCCAGCAAGACTTAACTATTATTCACTCCAGCCAAATCTTGAATAAAGAAGATTTGGATAGGGAAAACAAATTCAGGAGCTTTCCCCTGGAGACAGGAAAGAGAAGAATCTATGTGTTAACCTTTACCTTTCTTTAGAAAGGGCAAGGAATCAATGTTCACCTGATGTCAGTTTCTATGAGAACATCCAGTCTTGTGTAAACAGCCATAGATGTGGTTTCCCTGACTCCATATACAGTAATTTAAATAGATATACTCCTTCGGGATAGAAGGAACATACTTAAAGATCATAAAAGCCATTTATGAAAAGCCCACAGCTAACATCATCCTCAACGGGGAAAAACTGAAAGCTTTTTCCCTGAGATCAGGAACACGACAAGGATGCCCACTCTCACCGCTGCTGTTTAACATAGTGCTGGAAGTTCTAGCATCAGCAATCAGACAACAAAAGGAAATCAAAGGCCTCAAAATTGGCAAAGATGAAGTCAAGCTTTCGCTTTTTGCAGATGACATGATATTATACATGGAAAATCCGATAGACTCCACCAAAAGTCTGCTAGAACTGATACAGGAATTCAGCAAAGTTGCAGGATACAAAATCAATGTACAGAAATCAGTTGCATTCTTATACACTAACAATGAAGCAACAGAAAGACAAATAAAGAAACTGATCCCATTCACAATTGCACCAAGAAGCATAAAATACCTAGGAATAAATCTAACCAAAGATGTAAAGGATCTGTATGCTGAAAACTATAGAAAGCTTATGAAGGAAATTGAAGAAGATTTAAAGAAATGGAAAGACATTCCCTGCTCATGGATTGGAAAAATAAATATTGTCAAAATGTCAATACTACCCAAAGCTATCTACACATTCAATGCAATCCCAATCAAAATTGCACCAGCATTCTTCTCGAAACTAGAACAAGCAATCCTAAAATTCATATGGAACCACAAAAGGCCCCGAATAGCCAAAGGAATTTTGAAGAAGAAGACCAAAGCAGGAGGCATCACAATCCCAGACTTTATCCTCTACTACAAGCTGTCATCATCAAGACAGCATGGTATTAGCACAAAAACAGACACATAGACCAATGGAATAGAATAGAAACCCCAGAACTAGACCCACAAACGTATGGCCAACTCATCTTTGACAAAGCAGGAAAGAACATCCAATGGAAAAAAGACAGCCTCTTTAACAAATGGTGCTGGGAGAACTGGACAGCAACATGCAGAAGGTTGAAACTAGACCACTTTCTCACACCATTCACAAAAATAAACTCAAAATGGATAAAGGGCCTAAATGTGAGACAGGAAACCATCAAAACCTTAGAGGAGAAAGCAGGAAAAGACCTCTCTGACCTCAGCCGTAGCAATCTCTTACTCGACACATCCCCAAAGGCAAGGGAATTAAAAGCAAAAGTGAATTACTGGGACCTTATGAAGATA
Organism: Prionailurus viverrinus; assembly: GCF_022837055.1. NCBI lineage: Eukaryota > Metazoa > Chordata > Mammalia > Carnivora > Felidae > Prionailurus > Prionailurus viverrinus. Next base: position 133,626,854 of record NC_062564.1, on the reverse strand, counting down.
AAAAGCTTCTGCACAGCAAAGGAAACAACCAACAAAACTAAAAGGCAACCAACGGAATGGGAAAAGATATTCGCAAATGACATATCGGACAAAGGGCTAGTATCCAAAATCTATAAAGAGCTCACCAAACTCCACACCCAAAAAACAAATAACCCAGTGAAGAAATGGGCAGAAAACATGAATAGACACTTCTCTAAAGAAGACATCCAGATGGCCAACAGGCACATGAAAAGATGTTCAGCGTCGCTTCTTATCAGGGAAATACAAATCAAAACCACACTCAGGTATCACCTCACGCCAGTCAGAGTGGCCAAAATGAACAAATCAGGAGACTATAGATGCTGGAGAGCATGTGGAGAAACGGGAACCCTCTTGCACTGTTGGTGGGAATGCAAATTGGTGCAGCTGCTCTGGAAAGCAGTGTGGAGGTTCCTCAGAAAATTAAAAATAGACCTACCCTATGACCCAGCAATAGCACTGCTAGGAATTTATCCAAGGGATACAGGAGTACTGATGCATAGGGGCACTTGTACCCCAATGTTTATAGCAGCACTCTCAATAGCCAAATTATGGAAAGAGCCTAAATGTCCATCAACTGATGAATGGATAAAGAAATTGTGGTTTATATACACAATGGAATACTACGTGGCAATGAGAAAAAATGAAATATGGCCTTTTGTAGCAACGTGGATGGAACTGGAGAGTGTGATGCTAAGTGAAATAAGCCATACAGAGAAAGACAGATACCATATGGTTTCACTCTTATGTGGATCCTGAGAAACTTATCAGGAACCCATGGGGGAGGGGAAGGAAAAAAAAAAAAAAGAGGTTAGAATGGGAGAGAGCCAAAGCATAAGAGACTGTTAAAAACTGAGAACAAACTGAGGGTTGATGGGGGGTGGGAGGGAGGAGAGGGTGGGTGATGGGTATTGAGGAGGGCACCTTTTGGGATGAGCACTGGGTGTTGTATGGAAACCAATTTGTCAATAAATTTCAGAAAAAAAAAAAAATAAATAAAATAAAATGTTAATCAAAATAAATAAATAAATAAATAAATAGATATACTCCTTGCTCTCCAGAAGCTCACAATAAAAAACAGATGACAGGCACACCACCACTACCACATGAGGTCACAATATTATAGTAAGAGAACATGATGCTTCTTAAACAGGAATTTATATTAGGTACGAGTTTGGTATTTGTTATTTCTGGCTATGGAATACATGAAAGTTTTATTGGAATATTGGGTGGGGTTAGGAAAAGCATTACTGGACTTCCACATAAACAGAGGCAGCCTGGGAAGTAAGTAGGGAGGGAGAGCTTGACTGGTTTATAAACTCTGAGGGGGGAAAACAAAACAAAACAAAAAACTTGTCGTATTGCCTACCACCAGGCTTAAAAGAGCTCAGTAAGTGACAACAATTGACTGATTGTATAAAGTCCTAAATCCAGATACTCATTAATGGAAAAATTAGGTTTTCCAACTAGGTTCCACTAAGGTTAAATAGGTAAGCATGGATGGAAGACATAATGCATACTGTAAATAAAAGGACTGGCTAGAAAAGGTTTCCAGTGATGTAATATCAAAGAGCAATTAGGCTGTTAATGAGACAGTTCAGGAGAAGAGTATTGTAGAGGTGAGTGTTGGTGTCTAAACCAGATACTACCTTTTGGTTTCAGATAAAGAGTGGATAGTGAAGAAATAATAGAAGGGTATAGTAATAAATACAGTGTTAGCATAGCGAAGATTTCAGCATTTTTCTACTGGAGGGGAGAAAATTTTATCATTTATTCTAGAAAATTCTAGTTACTAAGATTTCAATTAAGAGCTGCCAAGAGACCTCACATGAAAATATGTTTTAATAGTATTTATCTACTTTTTAGACTTGGTTATTCGTAAGTCTTATATAGACCATCTTGCAATGTATTCTAGCAGGCAAGAAGTAATAAATGATACTGGAAAAGAAAGTTGGGGATGCCTGGGTGGCTCAGTTGGTTGAGTGTCCAACTTCAGCTCAGGTCATGAGCTACGTACGGTTCATGGGTTCAAGCCCCACATGAGCTCTCTGCTGTCAGTGCAGAACCTGCTTCAAATCCTCTGTCTTCCTCTCTCTGTACCTCCACCACTTGGTTGCTCCTCTCAAAAACAAATAAACAATAAAAAAGAAAGTTGGGGTCAGACTTTTTAGGTTGAGAGAGTTTTAACCAAGGTCAAAAGCTAGTAAGAGACAGCACCAGGACTCTACCTCAATCCTTGATTCTAAATCCTGAATCACAGAATATTTTGCAAGGGGAAATAGGTAACATGTCCACAATTAGAATATTCTGACTATAACCTGGCAAGAAGTAATGAGGACTTGAACAAACACAGGGACAAGAAAGGAGAGAGAAGTCTGGATTCTAAAGAACTGTGGAGGTTGTGTTAACAGGATTTGGCAAGTGAGTATATATGGCATGTAAAAAAGAGGGATACATCACAATGAATGTGGGGTTTCCCCAGAAATGACTCACCACACAGTGCAATTTGGTTGTGGCATGCCAATGAGATGAATGTGTGTTCATATGTCATCTAAGAGAATCAACTCATAACAACCAGTTTAAGTAAAGATTATCAAAACAATGAGATTGCAACAAAAAGTGATGATGAGGGGCACCTGGGTGGCTTAGTCAGTTAAGCATCCGACTTGGGTTCAGGTTATGATCTCACGGCTCATGAGTTCGAGCCCTGCATCGGGCTGTGTGCTGACAGCTTGGAGCCTGGAGCCTGCTTCAGATTCTCTGTCTCCCTCTCTCTCTGCCACCACCCTCCACCCGCTCATGCTGTCTCTCTCTCCTTCAAAGATAAAAACATTAGAAAAAAAATGTTTTTAAGTGTTGAGACAACCCTGATTATATCAAAAGTAGAATTAGTAAGGACTTGTAATTTATTTTTTCTCTAGCACGACTCCTTACAAAAAATGCTCTAATGACCATGCATGAATATATCTAGTCAACTAATAGGTAGAGTCTGACTAGATTAGAGATTTGACTCAATTATTTACATTAAAAAAAACTTTATAGACCATTTCAAACATACACAAAGTGAACAGTATAATGAATCCCTAGGGTAACCTATCACCAATTCAACGATTATCAATTTATAGTCAATCTTGTTTCATCTTCATCCACACCCACAGATAACTGTTTTATCCATAAATATTTTACCATGAATTTCTAAAATATAACAATTCTTCTTAACACATAATAATATCAGAAGATACTAACAAATGATATATCCAATTAGGGGTTAATTTCTAAAGTACATCAAGAGCTTATACAACTCAACACCAAAAAACCCAAATAATCCAATTAAAAATGGGCAAGAGGAACTGAATAGACATTTTTCCAAAGAATACATACAAATAGTCAATAGACACATAAAAAGATCTCAACATTACTAATTATCAGGGAAATGAAAATCAAATCCACAATGAGACCTCACCTTACACCTGTCAGAATGGCTAGTATCAAAAAGACAAGAAATAACAAGTGTTGGCAAGAATGTGAAGAAAAAGGAACCCTACAGCACTTTTGGTAGGAATGTAAATTGGTATAGCTGCTATGGAAAACAGTATGGAGGGTCCTCAAAAAATTCAAAATAGAAATACCATATGACCCAGCAATTCCACTACTGGGTATTTACCCAAAGAAAACAAAAACACTAATTTGAAAAGACATATGCATTCTTATGTTCATCACAACATTATTTACAATAGCCAAGATATGGAAACAGGATAAGTGTCCATTGATAAATGGATAAAGAAGATATGGTATATGCACACAATGGAGTATTACTCAGTCATAAAATAGAATGAGATCTTGCCATTTTTGACAACACAGATGGACCTAGAAGATATTATACTAAGTGAAATAAGTCCAACAGAGAAAGACATATGTCATATGATATCACTTATATGTGAAAACTAACAAAACAACTAACAAACAGACCCATAAATACAGAGAACAAACTGATGGTTGCCAGAGGGGAGGAAGATGGAGGGATTAACAAAATGGGTGAAGAGGAGTGGGAGATACAGGCTTCCAGTTATGGAATGAGTAAGTCACAGGGATGGAAGGTACAGCATAGGAAATACAGTCAATGGGAATGTAATAGCATTGTATGCTTACAGGTGGTAGCTACACTTGTAGTGAGCAGAGAATAAGGTAGAGTTGTTGAATCACTATGTTGTACAAATGTACACAAATGTAATATTGTGTGTCACTATACTTCAATTAAAAAATATGAGTTTGGGGCACCTGGGTGGCTCAGTCAGTTAAGTGTCCGACTTCCAGCTCAGGTCATGATCTCACAGTTTGTGAGTTCAAGTCCCGCATGGGGTTCTGTGCTGACAGCTCAGAGCCTGGAGCCTGCTTCAGATTCTGTGTGTCCCTCTCTCTCTCTGCCCCTCCCCTATTCATGCTCTCTCTCAAAAATAAACAAACATTAAATTCTTTTTAAATATATGAGTTCAATAGAAATTAGACTTTTTTCTAAAAAAAGAACAATACTATTCCCCCCAAATAATAATTTTATACCACAAAATGGTGAGCATTCAACATTTCTCCAATTGTTTCATAATTTCTCTAGATATGACTCTGAAGTCTTTTTTATCTATAGTTTTCCCTTTCTTCTTTTAAAATTTTCCTTGCTAATAAAATATAAACCAGGTAATATGTCCTATAACGTTTCCCACATTCTGGATTTTGCTAAATACACCCCAGTGGTGTCATTTTACATATTCTCTTGTGCCTAGTATATTCTCTCACCTGGTACATAGAGAGGCTTCATCAGATTCAAGTCCATTTATTTGGCAAGAATGCGTCACAGGTGATAGAGGCACACAGTGACTGGTTCATTTTTGGCTGAAAATTGCCCTATTTTTTTAAAATTTTTTTTAACGTTTATTTATTTTTGGGACAGAGAGAGAGACAGAGCATGAACAGGGGAGGGGCAGAGAGAGAGGAAGACACAGAATCGGAAGCAGGCTCCAGGCTCTGAGCCATCAGCCCAGAGCCTGACGCGGGGCTCGAACTCACGGACCGCGAGAGCGTGACCTGAGCTGAAGTCGGACGCTTAACCAACTGAGCCACCCAGGCACCCCGAAATTGCCCTATTTTTAAAAAATGGATTAAATTGAAGCCTCATTGTAGTCAAGTGTTTCACACAGTGGTAAAATCAAGAACAAACCCCCAGTCTTTTCATTCCCAGTTCTCTACTCCTTTCATTATATCATAAGCTGTTAACATCTCACTGAATGATTATAATATACCCATTACTCTGCTAGGTATGATATGAGATATGGTCCCGCCACTCACAAAATTACCCAAGGCATAAATTCGGAAATCATCTTAGGCTTCTCCACTTCTCTTACTTTCACTAAGTCCTATCGATTTTATCTATTTGACATCTCTCTCATTTGTTCCATCCTTTCCACCCCCATGGCCCCTGCTTTAGTTCAGACCTTTGTCACTGACTTCCTGAATCACTAGAAAAGTTTCTTGGAGCCCCACTCCTCCCTAACTATCTTGCTTTCCTCAACCCAGATCTGCCTTGTCAACAAAAGATTTTTCTAAGTTACAAATCTAAATATATTATTTCTCTGCGTTAACCCTTTGATATTTTCTTTTCCACAGTGGAATCCATATTCCTTAGTGCAACCTAGAGTCCCCTCCATCATCTGGTCTTTGTCTATTCAACCACCCTCATCTTCATGACTTCTACTCACTATATTCCAGTTTATTGAATCACTGAAGCCCTCTGAATGTGCCAACAAGGATCTATAGTGATTAAAAGTAGACTCTAGAAATAGACTTGACTTTGATCTCTATATTCTCCCATTTTCTAGCCATGCAACCCAGGACATACCATCTCTGTGCCTCACTTACCTCACTCGTAGAATGGGATAATCTAACTGAATTATTTTCTGTATGTGTGAGGGATGACTGAAATAGCACAGAAATAGCATGAGAGCACTCAGTAAACATTAGACAGTTTTGGTGTAATTATGTTCATTCATTTCTGTATCCTTTAAATCTATTCCTAAGAATGCTTTCCTTTTCTTTATTGATAACCTCTCCCTTATTGATAACCTAGCAAATTCCTATTCTGATCTCTAAATCTTGTAGATATTTTCATTGTTGTGTTTTACAGCTATAAGTCTGTCTCTCTATGAAACTGTGTAAATTTTAGACAGGGACCAGATCTTTTTTATATTTGGCTCTTCATGTCCTAGAACACTGGCTCTCCACTGTCCTGGTTCAGTGGAAAGCTCAATAATTCAAGGTTTGGTAAACTGAACAAAATTTATGGGGTTGTTTTTAATTATATCAATTTTAATTTATGAGTCAAACATATTTTAGAAAAAATATATTGATATTAAAATATTAACTGTTCATCAGCTCCTTCACTTTATTATTTGATTTTTTTACTAAATTAATAATACAGGATTGTATCTGATGACAGTAAGTTTCCTTTCCTTTCAACATACTGAAAACTTGTATGATTATAAAATTTTTAAATGGTTAAATCTTTTGCTATTTATTTTAATTCATATCTAGTGTATTATTATATATATTCAGAACTCAAACTATTCATCTTCATCTTAACCTTCAATTAAATTCCACAATGCAAACCTCTTGGCACTAGAACCACATTTCATGTTTATTTAACTGAGCCCGTGTCTTGAAAAAGTGTTGAAGTTTGGGGGTTTTCTGGTGAGAATCCACATTCTGACATCACTTGCCCCTGACAGTGATTGGCTGTTAGAAGGCAAGGAAGAGTTTATAGCCAGTCACAGTAAGCAAATGAGTGAGTGAGAGAGCAGAGGAAATATTCAATCTGTGTCACTCACTCCTGTGAGCCTGTCTCCTCACTCCAGAACTGCAAAAGGGTAAGATTTAATATGACAACTTCATTTTCTTAAAATCGAACACTCCACATTTTAGATCTCTGGACGTGGCTTTGAATTTTTTTATTTAAATGCTGATGCTGCTGCATTGTATAGAAGGTAATTTGTATGTAATTTAACACTGGCTTCTCATTAAACTAGTACCTCAGATTTTAGATTCTTTCCAAAAGGTTAAATTTATTAACCTATGCATGTAAATAAGTTTTTAATATTGTGCACGTAAACTATAAAACTACTTTCTATCTCTCCATCTCACAAATAACTGTTTCCTCGTTCTGATGTATTCAAGATAAGCTGACTGAAATACTATTTTTCACTTCTAAATCTGCCTCAATGTAGGCAGACTTCTCCATAAATTATGCCTAATCTATACTTCAGTTACATACAATATCTTTTCAATATGTTATATATCTGGTTTCCAAGTGTTAATATCCCGTATCTCTAAAATCAGTATGGAAAAATACATCACACTAGAGAAATAAATAATGCTGGTAGTTTATCATACTCTTCCCAATGAAAACTTATAATTAGATTTTCAAAACTATCCTTTAAGAATGTTTGAATTGTTGTCTGGGTTAGTAGTGGTCACTATAGACGTCTTTGTTTTTTATGAATCATAAAGTAAATACAATGAAATTTATGTAGGCAGCCAATTGCTGCCTACATGAGTCACTTGGTTCTTTTTATACTATTCCTACTATGTTTTCATCTAGTTGTTTTTATGCTTTGTTATGAGAAATTTATGTAATCAAAACCCTGTATACAATTATATATTACTTAAGTTTTAAGTTCTTTACAACATTATAAATATTCCAACTCTTTTCATAAAGCTACAGAGTAATAATCTTCCCACTTGCCGGTGAGTCTGACCATGGGTGACAAAAGTTCGAAGTATTACTTAAGCACCCCAATAGCAATAAAAACATCTTATACAGATAGGCCCCCTTTGGGGCAAAGCCTCTTTATCGTGGTGTGGTCACTAAGAATTTTACTAAAATTAGACAGAACTATGAGGAAGTATATAGGCATCAAAATCAGAAGACCCAGTCTGCCACAAATCGAGTGTGACTTAGGACCCAAGACACCTTCTTCAAGTTAAGTCTTATTCTGTGTAATGTTTTAGTGTCAGATACTCAGTAAGGATGCCATAAATTCTGGCTAATGACAAAATGCAAAATCAAACTTCAGAATACAGAATACATGGATTTCATACATTTTAAATATTACTTTTCCAAAAGTGTTTATGGGGAAATTGCTACCACCATTACATATTGCTTCTAAAATGTTGCCAAAGCTGTCACTCTCACTTAAATTAACTCTCAGTTAAATGTATATGTCAGTGCAAGTGGATGGGTATTAGTAGACTTTCAGCTAAGTTTATTCAACCTCTATTAAAGTAGGATTTTATCAAATAAAATAAAACTAAAGTAGGATATGATTTCACTATCCCTCTCTTTTTACTTATGAGGAATCTATGTAGAAGTGAGATCTCTGTATGACTGCAAACCCCAGGACTGTTTGGGAACTATTCCCATTCTGAGAGTTGCATTTCAGAATCAATCCTTCCATAGCATTGACGTCTCCATGATGTCTATTGCCCTGACCCTGAAGAGCTCTTGATCCATCCTGTGATAGTCTCACGCACTAGTGATGGAAAGCTTAAATGGAGCTGGAGAACAACCTAATTTGAGGAAATTTTCCCCTGATATCCCAAGGTGAAAGTCTGATGAGCTCTTCCCATAGAATCACTCTTAGACATGGCTGTTTGGTGCTACATGTTATGAGAATAGTATTTCACATATTATGGATTTCATACACTGAAAAAAAAAGAAAGTTTTTTTCTCTATGGTAACCACAGGAAAACAGTTCCTATTTCTCATATTAAAAAAAACTCATAGTTCAAAACCCGTTGTACAATCACTGATGTAAAAGCAATCATATAAATGTATTCAATTTTTACTTAGTTTTTAATTATAAACAAAACAGATCATATACTAACAATTCAATTCCTTAGCTGACATTCCTATGTCAATGATATTAGGAAGCCTCTTTGCTCAACGTGAAGTACACTAAGCATTCAAGCCCCTTACAGTAATGAAATGGTCTGCCACTGACAAATCACAGCAGATAGGTTAAAATCAAATATGGAGGGCTCCTAGGTGCCTCTGTCAGTTAAGAAAGAATCTGACTCTTGATATCAGTTCAGGTCATGATCTCACAGTCATGAGACTGAGCCCCCATGTCCCATGAGCTGGGCATTCTCTCTCTCCCTCTCTCTCTGCCCCTCCCCTACTCCTTCTCTCTCTCTCAAAAGAAATAAAATTTAAAATAAATAGGTAGATAGATAGATAAAACCAAATATGGAATTCAAGATTAAACAAAGTCAGTTTTCTACCACTTAAAAACAAAGAGGAACAATTTTGAAATAAAAGCCAGAAATTTGGTCTTAGTCAAAACTGTAACTGGACACAAAAACCAATTAAATAGTTCTTCTAGTATGAGTAAAAAAAAAGTTATACTCTTAGTTTTAATATATATTAACTTTACCACTTCATTAATTCCAGAAGCATTCACCAAAATGAAGACTGCTTTAATTTTGCTCAGCATTTTGGGAATGGCCTGTGCTTTCTCAGTAAGTTCTGTATTAAAAACCTATAGTTATTTCCATTTTTGTCTTTTCATGTATGTAATGATTAAATGTTCTTTTAAACAGATGAAAAATTTGCATCGAAGAGCCAAATTAGAGGATTCTGAAGAAAATGGGGTAATTAATTTTAGCATACTTTCTTGGTCTGACTATACTTACTCTAGATTTATTGCATATTAAACATGAATATATTATTTATTCTGTTTATGCAGGTCTTTAAGTACAGGCCACGATATTACCTTTACAAGAATGCCTACTTTTATCCTCCTCTAAAACGTTTTCCAGTTCAGGTAAGTATAAAAATTAATTTTCTTTCTCACCCATTATAATTTAAAGGTAATCAAACTTAACTACAAAATGCCAAAATTCAACTCTCAATAAAATTCAGCCAGAAAGACTTACTACAAAAAGTTTGTTTTTAATACAAAACAACTTATTCCTAAGTTCTCTTTTAAAGCAGAGATATACACACAGAGAATAAAACCCTTTGGGCCCAGTCTAGAATGATATAATAAAAGCAAATACCTTGGTACATAGAGTTCAGGTATTTTGGCTAACACTGACAAAATGGACAACTTTACCGGTTGTTGACAATTAAGACAGTGATAAGGCCACTAACTGTCATACTATAGTTGAGTCAATACTGTCATACAGCTGTTTTAGACCTAATAATTTAGAGTCCTTTAATTGGTAAGGAAAAAATTGACTTCATAAACAGCAGAGACAATTTAAAATAACATTCGTGATTGCTGAGGATTTTCTGAACCTCTGACCTGTGTTGGTCACTAGAGCAGTATGTCAAGTATTGAAGCTTAGCTATAATGGAAGCATGGTTCAAAAACTGCAGAGGAAAGAGAGAAATTCATGAAGTAAACTAAAAGCTTATGAGAAAAACATCCTTAAAACTTGTAAACAAAAAGGAAAATAACAAATACTAAAAGTAAGAATTTCTCTTTTTATGGGTTACCGGCGAAGAAGGCCTTTGAAAACTGGAGGGTGTGGTATTGATTTAAAATATTTGACAAACCAGAATTGTGCTATTTTTATTACTATACAGTTTGGGTTCAGGGCACCAATTATGCACATCTGACCCAGGATTCCTGGGACACTAAGAGCAGTCAAGATGCTGAAAATGATGCCTCAGCACAGTGGCTTGGCAGAGCATCCTACCATATGTTGGGCTAACCCATTTCCAAATCATACAATGATAGGAAATGATAATCTTAAAGTATTTATAGCACCACAATAATTATGGAATGTGTGTGGCCACAGAAATATGAGCAAAGATGATACAAGAGTTGTGGGTTTTCAGAACTGTCTTCCATTCTTTGGTATACCTCAGGCCCACAAATAAACACTGCTCATTTAAATGTGTGCTTCATTCTCTTTTTTAAACTCAATGGAAATGGTAATAAATTTAAATTTCTGAATAGCTCCTCAATTTTTCTAAAATATCAAATACTTAAGAGATATTCCCAACTATCAATTTTTGTAGAAATATAAATGTGATCCAATTAAAATATCTATAGCGAAAAGATATTAGGAGAGGTTATATTTTTCATTCCTGATAAATTCAAAGTTCAAAGATCTTTAGGTAGATCTTTAATATAAAAAATTTAGAGAAATTATATACAGATAAATTCATCTCAAATAATGTAGAATTTGTAAAATAGTTGTATTTAAAAAGTATCCAATAAAATGTATGCCCTAATCCATCACTCTGACCTAGTATTTATGATCTATTCTCCTACTTTGCAAAGTTTGATTCCCAGAGTTTTCTCCCTTACATGTCTACTTATATATTTTCCATAGCTCTATATTATTTATTCTCTTAAGTCTATCAAGTATTTGGTGCCCAGATTGTCATCACAAAATGCATTGGCTGTACCGGCTTTGAAATTAATGTTTTAATCAAACAAATATGTGTTTATATATAATCGTTTCTAAAATACCAACTTCCATAAAATATGTCATATTAATTTCAAAGCTGTCAACAATCTACCCATTGCTTATCTATCCGCTTAGCTATAGAGATGGAAGTATAAATAAGCTTAATACCCTAAGCATTTTTTTTTTTAATTTATTTTTGGGACAGAGAGAGACAGAGCATGAACGGGGGAGGGGCAGAGAGAGAGGGAGACACAGAATTGGAAACAGGCTCCAGGCTCCGAGCCATCAGCCCAGAGCCTGACGCAGGGCTCGAACTCACGGACCGCGAGATCGTGACCTGGCTGAAGTCGGACGCTTAACCGACTGCGCCACCCAGGCGCCCCCCTAAGCATTTTTAATTGAGGAAACTGTTTCTTTCAGGATTCAAATATTATTTGAATTGTGTGTGAATTCTTAGAGGGCAGAAACTTTATATTTCTTTTATTGGACTTAGCTATCACAGTGCTTGACACAGGGAGACTGCCTATGTTTCCAACTTCATCTCTTACTATCATCCTCATTCTCAAAACAATGTCTGAAATGTAATTTGGGGATTGAATAAATGGGAGTGATAGAAGCTGAAAGGAGTAATGGTAAAATATACATACATACATATATGTGTCATATATATATATTTGACTTCCAGAAGAATATGACTTAGTTACAAACTGGAAATAAAGCATAAATGAAAGAAAGGAAAAAAGAAAATGCCAAGGTTTCAGGGGATTTCATGAAGTTTTAAAATTGTTCTCACTGCAGACACTAACTGAAGAGTGAGTGGTTGGGATAGCAAGAAGGCTAGAGGTGAGGAAACCTATAAAAAGATTCAAACACTCCCACTGAGACAAAATACATTGCAGAAATACGCTGCCCTCTCTATTAACTAACAAACAGAAATAGTTTACATGTGATATTATGTTTTGTTCACCCTCTGGGCTAGGAAAGCACAACCCTTAAGGTCATGGTAGTGGAAGAGCAGATGTAATTATTCTCTTTTCCACCCAAGGTTAGTTATTCTTGGCTCAAGAGGACAAATAATTCTCTTTTCTTGGGTGGATGGCATGGCCACGTGAAGAATGAGCCATACAGGGACAGCCCTGAGCAGGACTGACACACGAGTGCTTCCTCATATCTGATCCCTAATCCTGAGGTTCTTCTGCAGCTCTGTTTTCTAAGACCCACAGTGCTTAATTGGGTCATCAGAATCAAAACTAAGATTTTCAGGGAAGATAATGACAGAATCCTGGGGCACCTGGGTGGCTCAGTCGGTTAAGTCTCAGGTCATGATCTCACAGTTCGTGGGTTCAAGCCCTGCGTTGGGTTCTGTGCTGACAGGTCAGAGCCTGGAGCCTGCTTTGGATTCTGTGTCTCCCTCTCTCCCTGCCCCTCGCCCACTCACGCTCTGACTCTCTCTCAAAACTAAATAAACATTAAAATTTTTTTTTTTAAATGACAGAATCTTAAGTTGGGTATCCATTTATCTACCTGGTGCCATTAGGGGTAGTTGCAGAAAAAGAGGGAAAATTCAATTTATCATTGGAAGATAAAAAGTCTCCTCTGTTTTAAAGTCTCGGTAAGAGATGTTTAGGTTTATATTTCCTCTTAAAAAGTAGCAAAGCTCATTAACTTATAATTACATTTTTATATACAGACTCCTTGGTTTAAAATGTTCTCATTCAATATTGAGCACTTTAGAGGCACGGCACTCTGTAATTTTCCTAAATGAAGTGAATTAATTTTGCTCTTATATAATTTTTACCTCATATATATAAAATCTCATTTATATATAGAGGGAGGCTTATTTTATGGATTAGCTTTAATTAGACTGAAAGATACTAAAAATTATATGCAAATTTAATTTCAAGTCAAATTCTAATTAAAATTCATCAGGAGAGCTCATTATTTAAGAGAATCATTCAGTAACAACTTTTATTTCATAACAACCCTAATCATCATTTCATTTATATTTTATAAAGGAAATAAAACAATGTGATCTGTGTGTTAGTTCATTTGCCTCAAACTGTTGGAGAAATCAAAACAGCTCTGGGCTTGATTCCTTCTCTGTAAAATAAACTGAATCAGATAATCATCTTGTCCTTGCAGACATAGGCAATTCCATGATTCATTGTTCTAGTTTTTATATACAAAATGTTTTAACATATTTCCTATGCTTTTGGGGGTTGAAATGCCTACCTCATTTCATATCTTGATCATTATAAAGCACCTGTTTCTCTCCAACCCCATTTTATATATTCCCAATCTCTTCATATCTTTTTCTCAGATTCACATGAGAACTAAATTCACATGAGAAATAAATCAAGACGGCAATAGTAATTAGTTTGAGTAAATATTTGTGAATATTTTACCTTAATTCAATCAGCAGGAAATCTCCTTTTGTGTTGAATGTATGTGTACCTATATATGTACCCATATATTCATATATGTATGAATTCATATATATATACATATTTTTTTTTTTAGAGCAGTAGTGACTCATCTGAAGAAAACGGAGACGGTGACAGTTCAGAAGAGGAGGAAGAAGAAGAGGTAAGGAATTTCTGCAGGATTTTTCAAAACAAACCAGGCAGCATGAAAACAAATAGGAAACTAGTCTACTGTAGTCTGGACTTAGCAAACAAGCCATTGCCAGTTTACCAACTACCCACAGTCTTCTATTTTGGACAAGGAGAATATTATTTAAATTAGAATAAACTAAAATGACCTGTTTAAAATGCTACTGCATTTGGCGTTCAAGTTACCTATAAGTGGTGCATAAAAACAAAAATGTCTCCATTATAAGTTGGAAGAAATGTACATTCTGATAAAAAGAAAAGGGAGTATCATTTATATTTAGGTGGATAGTGCAGGATAGTAAAAGACAAGTACCTAAACTCAGTGCAATACTTGTTTTAAGGACTGAACTTAAGCCCAACTTACTAAGTGGGTATATATGAAAAGCTAATCTTATATCCTCTACAATATTATTATGATTCATCTGTTTTTCTTGACCCGCCAAGTAGGGTTATTCTTTTAAATGGGAATTTCATATGTCATTTTGTCTAAAAATAAAACTTATGGTCTTACATAAAGGCAAATACTCAAGATGTATAAGTACATATAGTACTACATATTCTATACGTAGTCCTCCATAGGACCTCAAATTAGTGTAGTTCACAGCTAAAATTCATCTGTATACCTTGGAAATTGTGCTAACCTGTTTATAACTGACACTCTTGCTCAAGAAAACGTACTAATTAGGTACATTTTCCTGGATAGTCAATTATAGCTATCCACTGCTTTGGGGACCTTCTAAATTCAGGTATTCTTAAGTGCTATTTATGAAGGGGCAATGACAGTCAAAAATGGATCATGGATAAACATCTGCTATCTTGAAAACAAAATGGTATGGGAACTTTAAAAGTGACAAATAATTAGTTTGATTTTATTTTTTTAACCATAAAAGTATCATTTCCAGTACTATAATTTACCCTAATAGCTTAAGGGAAGACCTTACAAGAATACCAAGCCAGTACCAGGAAAAATGCCACCTACTAAATCCCACAAAATTTTGCCAGGAGTTCCATATAGTAATCTTACACAAGAACTAAGCTGGGGTAATCTATTTAACTACAGCTCTTTGCTGTACGGTGATCACAAAATTGCTTTGCCAGGTAGATTTCCCAATTAGACTGCATACCTTTTGGCAATGGTTCTTCATTTGTTACGATGGAGGTTGAGGATAGAGGACAGTAAGGTTTAAAAACTATGATGAAGTCACACATGCTCAAAATTTTGTCAACAATCTCTGAACATTTACTATCCTCCCAAAACTTACCTGCAAACTCCTAATGACCCAGAGGGCAAGAGACCATAGGTTTCATATCCAGTTTGGGGAAAAACAGACTGTATCCTCCTTATAGCTCCTCACACTGCTTAGCACAGTTTCTTCTACGATATACGGTGCCCAAAAAATATTTGTGGTTTAGTTTTGAAAACTTCAGAGGAATAAATACTCCAAACATCATTCATTAAAAGTGATCATAGAAAAGCAAATACATAAATCTGAAGGCTTCTATCATGAAGAGATTCTAGAACTTCCTTTTTCCCCATTTCTTCCCTAAAATTTCATTGGCAATTCAGGTTAAATACATAGTTTCCAGGAATGGTATTCACATTAGAGGGTGCTTAGGCATATTTTCTATTTGATGATGATCACAGTTTTTTTTTTCCATTTCTAAACTATTCAGCCTCACTTTTTAAAAAAACTTTATAAAAATATAATATATACAACAAAATTATCATATGGATACAGATCGTTGAAATTTCAGAAATTGAACAGTTTCAAAAAGCACCCATATCAAAAAGCAGCATATGCTCTGTGTTCCATTTTACTCATTAACCAAACCCACCAAAAGCAACTGTTATTTTGAATCCTAACAGTTTGCACCCATTTTTGCATATTATAAAAATGGAATCATATATCATATACTCTTTTTTTGCGTGGCGTCTTCTACTCCCAACTTCAAAAGTTAATCCATATCGTTCTACAGCTCTAAGTCATTCATTCTCATTGTGAGTATCTTATGAAGTGAATATACCACAATGTATTATGCTTTTGTTGATGGGCCTTTGGGGCAGTTTCCAAGTTTGGGCTATCCCAAAGAGAGCTGCTATGAACATTCTAGTACTCCTTCTGGTGAACACACGCATTTATTTCTGGAGGCCAAAAGGTATGCATATGTTCAGCCTAAGTAGATGTAACCAAAGCAAATGCACTGTGATCTCCCTCTATTAGTATATCAGTTACTCCACGTTCTCACCAACAGTTGTCTTTCAGCCATTTTAGCCAGTCTAGTGGGTTAATAACAGTTTTAAAACATTAATACTAATTTTTCTATTCAAAAAGATATTTGAAGCTTAATACCCATCAACAGACTGACCTGTTTTCCTTCTTAATTCACTGCAACAGCATATCCTTAAAGAAAGTATCTATCACGGGAATCTACCCCCAAAACCAAGAGCACACTGTACACACTGTATATTAGCCAATTTGACAATAAATTATATTTAAAAAAAAAAAGAAAGTATCTAGAAAAGAAAGGGCATTGTAGGAGAAAATGTAGAACTTCATGATTTGAGAGTCTGAATCTTTACTCATGACCTTGCCACTAGTGAACCACCATCTATTTGACCTCATGTGAGTCATTTATCTCATTGGACCTCAGGTTTTTCACGTGTAAAAAGATGGTACAGGACCCAAATTATATGTTCTACTCTAAGAATCTTTCCTCTTCCTGCCCTGAAAGATTTAGTCTGTTGAAATAAAGCATAAACATGAATAAATAAACAGTATGGTGTTTGTGGGATATTTGACACAATTGGCTTAAAGACTGTTTAGGGGTGGACTCTAGTAGCCCCAAGAGTTTACTGAAACATCGGATTTACAAATTTGATGAAACGAACACATTCTTCTTTAGCCACTCTGTTTTAGTAATAAGGCAAGCTAAACCTGGGTTGTGTTTATTTTTTTTCTTTATATAAACGTTTTTTTCTTCTACCACTTTGTTTTAAAATCTGTGCATTATCTTTTTTTAAGTGTTTATTTAAATTCCAATTAGTTAATATACAGAGTAGTATCAGTTTCAGGTATATAATATACTGATTCAATACTTCCATACAACACCAGATGCTCATTACAAGTGCACTCCTTAATCTCAGTCACCTATATAACCCATCCCCTCACCAATCTCTCCTCTGGTAATCATCAGTTTCTTCTCTATGGTTAAGAGTCTGTTTCTTGGGTTGCCTCTCTCTCTCTTTTTTTCCCCCCTGTGCTGGTTTGTTTCTGAAATTCAACATATGAGTGAAATCATATGATATTTGTCTTTCTCTGACTGACTTATTTCAGTTGGCATAATACTCTCTAGCTCCATTCATATTATTGCAAATGGCAAGATTTGATTCTTTTTCATAGCTGAGTGTGTGTGTGTGTGTGTGTGTGTGTGTGCGCACATCACATATTCTTTATCCATGTTTTAAAGTCTTAAAACTTATCTTAATGTCATCATCTAAAGAGATTAGATACACTGAAATGAATTCAATCTTCCAGTACTTATTTAAAGTAAATAAACTCTCGGGGCGCCTGGGTGGCACAGTCGGTTCAGCATCCGACTTCAGCCAGGTCACGATCTCGCGGTCCGTGAGTTCGAGCCCCGCGTCGGGCTCTGGGCTGATGGCTCGGAGCCTGGAGCCTGTTTCTGAATCTGTGTCTCCCTCTCTCTCTGCCCCTCCCCCATTCATGCTCTGTCTCTCTCTGTCCCAAAAATAAATAAACGTTGAAAAAAAAAATTTAAAGTAAATAAACTCTCTGTATGAATTCCTGACTTTTTTTTAATGTTTATTTATTTTTGAGAGAGAGAGAGAGAGAGAGAGAGAGAGAGAGAGAGAGAGAGAATCCGAAGTAGGCTCCAGGCTCTGAGCTGTCAGCACAGAGCCTGTGTGCGGCTCGAACCCACGAACTGTGAGATCATGACCTGAGCTGAAGTTGGATGCTTAACTGACTGAGCCACCCAGGCTCCCCTGAATCCCTGACTTTTAATATTAGCTATGAATCACATCGGGAGATTAACTCAATTAACAAATAACTGCCTAACAACATAAAGGCAAAGAATAAAATGTTCAATAAGGTTATATAGTAAGATTAGTAAGATTATAATAAACATTCATTTGAGGAGTGTTAATTTTTTTAAAAAATCATGCAATAACATAATATAACCACTAAAAATTTCTTGGAGTGTTTAGTTTCTTCACTGCACAGAAAAATTGATTGTGTGTCAAATGTCCAAAATCTTCTGAATACTGCATACAACACAAAATTGGCTTATATACTGCCAGATAAATTCTGAATTAAATATGGTTCTTTTCTCTAAATACACTTGAAAGCAAATGAAATATATTCGCTTCTTTTTGGTAGTAAATAAGAAATGCAATCAATTTGTTTGAAGAGGGGGATTTCCATAAAAATTCCTTTCTGAAAAAATATCCTAGGTGTAGTGTGAACAATTCACATAAATCCTCTTCCTCAACAAAAACATCATAGTGCATTAGAAAGGGCTGGGTTTTTTTGTTTTTTTATTAGAAAGATACAGCTTCTTCATGCATAAGACCTTAAGCAAGTTATTTAGCTTTTCTGAGCTCACTTTCCCTTTCCAATTTTTTTTTAATGTTTGTTTATTATTGAGAGACAGAGAGAGACAGAACATGAGCAGGGGAGGGGCAGAGAGAGAGGGAGACACAGAATCTGAAGCAGGCTCCAGACTCTGAGCTGTCAGCACAGAGCCCGACGCGGGGCTCAAACTCACAAACTGTGAGATCGTGACCTAAGCCAAAGTTGGACACTTAACTGACTGAGCCACCCAGGCGTCCCTCACTTTCCCTTCCTAAAGAGAACAATAATCCTACCTTACAAGGCTGCTATAAGGAATAACAGGTATAAGTTCTCAGCTTATTTGTCAGCAAATGTAAGCATTTATTTACTACCATGTTATAATAGTATTGGTAAGACTTTAAGAGCCTAAAGCCTGTAGAATAAAATACCATGTAGTCAGATATGCTGAAATTATTACACAAAAACATTTTTGAATTGATAAAATAGAATACAGAAATATCTAAAACAGACTATAGTCAGGTAAGTAGAACGAAATAACTCTGAGTTGAGTTCTAAGAAGTGAGAAGTGCAAATGTCATAAGAGGAAGCAGAATTGTTAACATTAGGTGATGAGCTGGCTGAGGAATATATTTTTCTCAGTAATGGCTCATGACTCCAGTAAATTTTGAGTTTTCTTCCAACTAACTAACTTTTCTTGCTCTGGATATTTTTACCAGGAAGCTTCAAATGAAGAAGAAAACAATGAAGAGAATGCAAATTCTGATGAAAATGAAGATGAAGAATCTGAGGCTGAGAACACCACCCTTTCTGCTACACCTGGCTATGGAGAGGAGACCACACCTGGAACAGGGAACATAGGTTTAGCTGCAATCCAACTTCCCAAAAAGGTAATAATTCCTCAAAAATGTTAAATATGATTTCATTTCTTTACTGAAATCTAAGGTTAGCTTGACACTATACACAGGTGTTCTACATTACCTTCATTAACTCATTGAAAAAGCAAGAGCAGGTTCAATTTCCCTGTTTACAAGTAAGGAAATATCTTTTCCCAGGCAAATTCTCTTCCCATGTTATTACACTGACTTTCCACATTATAACAGAAGACTAAGGGCAAGCATCTTGGCAATGGATAAAAAGTCCTGAAAGATGCCACTGCATTTCAGGGAAGAGGATTCCAAGACAGACAAAGTGAATAGCAAAGCTATGGGAAGCATCTCCCACAAGGAAAGCTTATTTATCAAGTACATTTTCTCTATCAAAACCCAATGACGAAAGTACTAATTCTGAATTTCTAAAACACCCATCAAAGGTACTAGTTCTGAATTTTTAAAACACTCACCAATTCTTTTGTAAGTTAAACTGGCTTCAATTCAAAAATACATCTGAAACAAGGCTGTAGGTACAGCCTGTGTTGGATGAAATAATGGTCTTAAGTTTTTATATTTTCACACCAAATCTGGATCCTTTTAAACTTTTCCTTATAGGCTGGGGATATAAAAAAGGCTACAAAAGAGGAGGAAAGTGATGAAGAAGAAGAGGAAGATGAAGAAAATGAAGAAACTGAAAAAGTGGATGAAAATGAACAAGGCATAAACAGCACCAGCACCAACAGCACAGAGGTAGAAAATGGCAATGGCAGCAGTGATGGAAACACTGGAGAAGAAGGTGAAGAAGAAAGTGTCACTGAAGTCAATGCAGAAGGAACCACAATGGCTGGAAGGCAGGACAATGGTGGCTCCACGACTACAACCTCTCCAAATGGTGGATTTCAACCTACAACCCCACCACCAGAGCTCTATGGGACCACCATCCGACCATCTAGGGAAGCCACCACCACTGGATATGAGGAAGAGTATGAACAAACAGGCACCAATGAATATGACAATGGATATGAAGTCTATGAAAACGAGAATGGAGAACCTCGTGGCGATAATTACCGAGCCTATGAGGATGAGTACAGCTACTATAAAGGGCGCAGCTACGACAGCTATGATGGTCAAGATTACTACTACCACCAGTGAAAGTCCAGCCTTGGATGAATTCATTCATTCTGGCATTTTGTGTGGCTACCATTTTCAAAGTTCAACTCAGGAAGGTGCAATACAACAAATGTGCATATTATAATGTGGAATGGTGCTACTGTTCCAAAGCAATTTTCTGTAATTGCTTCTGCGAGTAATGGGCTTCTTGTTGCTTTTCCCTGGTATGTTATTGAAGGGTTATTATAAATGAGGGCCATTTATCAAGTGGTAAACCAATCGATGAGATTGAGTTCAATTAAATGTTTGGAGGTTGTAGTTCTATAAATATTTTTAACATATTTGCACTATTAATTGCTAAAACATACTTTTCACGCAAGAAGTGCTTCTATGTATTGGCATTAATGACACTATAAACAAAATATGTAGTTCTTTAATCACACTGCCTATCCAACTCTGTATATTGTGTTTAATTATCATCTTCATGTATTTTTATGTGACCTTTATGTATATTCTACCTATGGGTTTTATCATAAATAAAAAATGCAATCTTCCATATCATAATTACGGAATAAATGAGAGATTCAGAACTGAAAAATATGAGACCAGTGGGGAATAACTGAGCTAAAGGATAAAAGCTTATTTCTACTATGCTTTAAAACTCAGAAGAACTAGAAGTATTCTATCATGGATAAATCAACATAACTAATATTCTGACATGCTTGCGGGCATGGTCAACCATACACATCAGGAGAAGAAATGGCTTTTATTAGAGTTGCCAGATTTAACAAAAATATAGGGTGCCTGGTTAAATTTGAATTTCAGATAACAATGAAAAACTCCTTAGTAGAAGTAAGTATGCTTCGTGCACGATTTGACCTCTGTGAACTATTTGGGACATATTTATACTAAATAAATCATTATTTATCTAAAATTCAAATTTAATGGAATATCATGTTTAGTATCTGGCAACCCTACTCCTATTTGATTTAGGTTTTAAATGGGGTAGGGAATGGATGCAGTAGAAAACTCTCTCTCTCTCTCTCTCTCTCTCTCTCTCTCTCTCTCACACACACACACACACACACACACACACACACACACACACACATATGCACACATCCACATACAAACACATACACACACACACACACCAAAGAGGGCTGGTATGCAAAGCCTTAACTACAATTCATACTTTAAACCTGAAAGCAAATATACTGAAGAAAAGTTGATAATGGTAAGGAGTAAGAATACAAACATCATTCATCTTTTTATTTATTCACTTATAAGATGCACTGAACACCTGTTATTGGACCAGATAATGTTTAGACATTGGGCATATGGAAATGAAGAATCCAGCCCTCAAAGTGACTTTAGTCTGATAGCTAACAGTTATAAGGCATTACATGCATCAACTAATTGTCTCTTTTTTCTTTAAAAAAAATTTTTTAATGTTTATTTTTTGAGAGAGAGACAGAGCATGAGCAGGGGAGGGGCAGAGAGAGAGGGAGACACAGAATCTGAAGCAGACACAGAATCTGAAGCAGGTTCCAGGCTCTGAGCTGTCAGCACAGAGCCCAATGCAGGGCTTGAACTCATGAACTGCAAGATCATGACCTGAGGCAAAGATGAACACTTAACCAACTGAGCCACCCAGGTGCTCCTCCTAACTCTTTATTTTGAAAAATTCTAAGCCTTTAGAAAAATTGGAAAGCTAATACATGAACAGCCTTATTATAACTTTCACCTAGATTAATCAATGGTTAAAACATTTTGCTATATTTACATTAGCTCTTTCTATTTCTGTGTGCCTTTCTTCATTATACAAACTTCTCTGCCAAACCATTAAAGGGTTTAACATCATGATGCTTCACTCCTACATACTTCAGCATTTAGTATAAAAATAAGAAATTCTCCTAGACAGCCACAATACCATTCTCATTCTCAGGAAACTAAACACTGCTATGAGAGCATTTTGTAATATACAGACCATATTCAAATTTTCCCAATTATTTTAATAATATCATTGATTATTAACTCAGTTAATCCTCACAAAACTCTATCAGGTAGGTATGTTTGTTCTCCCCCATTTTATTGATGAAGGAACTGAGGCACAAAGAGAGACACAGAAACAGCTTGCACAAGGTCACAAGTCACAAAGCTGAGGGTAAAACAAAGCAGACTTGCTTTAGAATTTTTGCTCTTTACCATTATGTTACACTTATTAGTGTGTTTATCAGTAATGGATGTTGAGCTATAAGTGAGCAGGAAATCTCTAATGATGAGAACACTGCTGAAATATGAGCTTTGTTCTATATCACAATTATCTTAGAACCAGCCATGTTTTATGACTTGAGCCCTAAAGAATGTTTTCAAAGCAAGGATCTTCACACATTTTTGGCATGTTTTTAGACAGACAGCTTGGTATTGTGGAAAGTGCATGAGCTCTAGAGTTAGATGGGCTTGAATAACGGTGTTATTGAGAGTAAATTAATATCCTTCTCTAGACTTCCTCACCTCATCTCCCACACATGGAGTATACTCAGTAGGTTGCTGTTCAGAGTCCAACATGTTAATGAAGTACTCAGGATCATCATCTCTCTCCTCTCCACTCCCCATCCTTTCTCCATCTTAACACCTAGGTACATCTGACTGTTATAGACTTACCTGGTCTTTTAGAACATTTTTTTTCTTACCCTAATGCATCTTTGTAAGCAAAAGCTTTTTAAATTTTTTTTTCAATGTTCATTTATTTCTGAGACAGAGACAGAGCATTAGTGGGGGAGCGGCAGAGAGAGAGGGAGACACAAAATCAGAAGCAGGCTCCAGGCTGTCAGCACAGAGTCCAACACGGGGCTCAAACTCACAAACCGTGAGATCATGACCTGAGCTGAAGTCGGTCGCTCAACTGACTGAGCCACCCAGGCGCCCCTGTAAGCAAAAGCTTTTGATGAGAGTGACTCCTTGGAACAGTGGAAACAGTGTAATCAATACTTCTTATTAGACAATATACGTAATTTTTCCTATTTGTGACTTATTGTCACAAACTACCTCAATATATCAATAGAATCATCCACTCTTAGAGTTGGAAAGGATCTTTGAAATCTGTGAATTTTATTTACCAATATGCCAAAGTTATTCATTTTTTATAGCAAAATTGGTTAATCTTTTCCTTTATGGTTTCTCACTTTGCTTCTGACATATGTAATGGGGGTGTCTGCTCCATCCTCTTCTACCTCAGGGATTTGAGCTAGCCCACTTTAATGCCACCACTGCCCCAAACATCGAAGAGTTTCCTTTAGACTAGTAGGGGATTTTTCACTCCGAGAAGGCAGCAGAGGAAAGATTCACAGCCTAGCCCAGACACCAACATGAGTGTGTATTCATATGGTGAGGCCTACAGACAACTAAGTACCCAGGGCCTAGATGAAGGCAATATGGTGTTCCTGGATGAAGACCAGGGGGTAGGCTGATGACAGCTGTGATTTACCATGGCTCCTAGGCATCCCAACAATGCCCCTTTACAGTAGTTCTCTCAGTAATATCATGCAAAATTTTCTTCATGGAAGGTCCCCTCTTCAATGTTTCCTGCTTAGGATCACAGTAGAGTTCCCACCTCCTTCTGCCACCCTAACTAGCTAGCCTCCCTGGCCTCTTGCTTCAAATTCCCTTCACCTTCCCACCAATAGCTCTATTTTCTGTATTCCCTGATAGTACCTATTTGGTGGTCCATCTGACAGATGATGAAAATCCAAATTATTAGGAAAAAGGGGGAACATTTTTATTCCTCCCAGGGAAAGACCATCCTTCCCCTGAGAAACAGTCAAATGACCCCTCTAAATAGAGAAAAGATATAAAGTTAAATAAGTTATGCTTGTATTTGAGGGAAAAATCAAGTTGTATATTTATAATCTCCTATCCACAAAAAAATTATTTTGCTGTTGTTAAAATGTAGAAACCAGTCTGTCGCAGTGGCAAAGCTCATAGATGACCATAATATCTGTTCTCCTTTCTCTGAGTAAGAGAACCCAGGTTTTTAAGCTGGACCTGTGGCTACAGAGTAAATTCCAATTTCTTTCACTCTCATTGGAGCTACATGTGGTTATTCAAGTTCTGGCCAATACCTTGGATGTGTACAATTTCTTGGTTGTCTCCCTAAAGAGAAGTATTATTCTCTTCCCCTTTCTCCAAATTCTCTCTTCTACTAGCGAAATTCAACAATGATGGTGAGTCATCTATGACAGTGTGCATGAAGCAATAATCCACAGATGGCCAGGTAACGAGATAGAAAAGTCTACACCATACCAACCCTGGACATCTAATTCTACAAATAAACTGTTTTCTTTTAGCCTCTATGATTATGGATCTCTGTTATTTACATGCAAATTACATCCTAACTCAGTAGTTCTCAAAGTATAGTCATCAGACCAGCGCCTCAGCATCAGAAATGCAATTATGCAGCACCACACAAGACCGACTCAATGAAAAGTTCTGGGAGTGGACAGGTGATTCTTATACACCTCAAAGTTTGAGAACCACTATTTTGATTAATATAGTAGCTAATGCTTATTATACACTTACTGTGTGCAAGTTCTATTCTAAGCATTTTACATATATTACCTCACTTAATTCTCACAATTACTAAAAATCTACTACATTTTAAAGGTAAGGAAATGGAGTTACAGAGACATTTGGTAACTTGCCTGAGATGATGCAGCTGGTGAGTGGAGGAAAAGAAACTGCTCCAAGGTCCACATCCCATATCTCTCTCACAGCTTCTAAGGTCACCCTGTTAAGATAAGTGAATTTAACTGGGAATCAGAAGACTCAGTTTTAGATAAGAGTACATATAACAAACCTAATGATGTTTTTACTCCTTTGTCTTTTGGGGTTAATAAGAACATGTAATTTTACAGGTTTCACATCACGGTCAGGTGATCAAAGAAGGATCTCTTTGAGAACAGAGATTGTTCATAAATAAGGAAAATATCCTTTCATGTTGTTGTGAAAATAGGACAACACTTTGTCCCTTGTCATGCTGTCAGGCACTCCTTCCAAAGGCAGTGTGATTCGTAACAGGGCCATGAGGATCTCAGCTACAGCTACTAGGTTTGCATGTCACGGTTCCATGGATTCAGCCAGAAGGAAGATAATGACTTCAAACAGAGTCAAACAGTTTATTACTTTTACAGAGAGCAAAAGCAGGATCATCAAAGTATCAGATCTCTGTATTTCTCATCCCATAGGATGACACTGAACCAGCGTGGTCAGATGACAAACAACATCAGTAGTAGGTCATTCTGCTGTTGAGAAGCCACTCTCACCTATGGCCAAGCAGAGAGACTTACAAACAAATCTGCAGTTGAGCCCCAAAGGGTGAGAGGCTGAAAGTCCTATGCTCAACTGGAACTATGGAAATGGATGAGAAATGGCCTTCTGACCAACTCCCACTAGTTGGAAAGGTGGGAGAGGAACTGCTTCCAGCATTTCTGCACCAGGCTGCTCATTGTTCCTTGCTCTAGGAGGAATCACAGGGCACCGGGCCAACATTCAGGTAGACTGCAGTCAACCCTTGCCCACGTGGTCCATATGGAGACATGCCAGGTTGTCAGGAAGTGGCCACAGAGCTCTTCCCCTACACACCTCTTCTAGAACCCAAGGTTAGGGAGGCTTATGAGTTTCTTGGACCATTTTAAAAAGGCCGGCCACACAGGGGAATTTGGATAAGCTTACAAAGGCCATGAAGAAGATTACTTCTGCAAGATGATGCCTGGCAGACATGTGGGCCCTCACCAGGCAATGGTATGCTGAAAGTGTTCTCAGCATAGGCCACACTTTGGGGGTGGACGGTCTATGGTTACTCGTGTGGCCAGAAGGCAGCTGCTTCTTCGAGATGACTCTGTCCCTCTCCCTGTGGTCATTCTAGGTCCCATTCCCTCATTTCAAGTCCTCCTTATTTCCTTCATCATGATGCCTCAGTCAATATCCTCCCCAGCTGGCAGTCAGGTAATCCATATTTAATCTGTGGGAGCACTGAATATCATGCATGCCCTGTTTTCAATTTATTATTGTGACTTATTCTACACCCTGTTTCTTTCATGGCTGACCCTGTTGATTTTCTACTACATTTTCTTCTCTTCACAAAATTCTCACCTTACAGAACTAAAGCTTTGCTTTCAAAACAAAATAATTGTTTCTAGAAGCTTCAAGAGCCACTCTCTTTCTCTTTTTTCTTTTTCTTTCTCTTTCATTCATTCATTCAAGAAACTATTCCTAAAATGAAAAAAAAAAAAACTTTGACTTTCTTTCCATTTGGATTCCTTTCATTAAAAAAACAAAAACAAAAACAAAAAAACAACATAAAAGCAAACAAATAAAAATAAACCGAGTCTATACCTAGGCAAAGTGAATCTCTCTGAATGACCAAGAGAAGAAATAACTAAAGTGGGAGAAAGGCAGAAAAAGGTAAACACACTTTTTTGAAAAGGATAATCTAATGTCAGGAAATAGGAGTCTCACTTTAAAAAAGGAATCAATACTAGTTAAAGGGAAACCATGAAGCAATCATTCAGACCTTTTGTTTATCCACGTGCAAATATTTGTAAAAATTTTCTGTCCTTCTATCTTTAAACTATTCAGTGGGTTAAAAACTCATTAACTGTTTTTGTTGGTCTAAGAATAAAAGCTTCCAGGCAAATTACTCTGTTTTTTCTCAGGTTTCTCCCCTTGAATTTTATGACTCCGAGAGCCAAAAACGTAAGACCCCCATCAGGGTATACAGAACTTGTCTTATCTCTTTTTAAAATATAAATTCAACCTTCACTATTTTAGTCAGGGGTCAATAAATTTTCTGTAAATAGAAGTCAGTAAGCCTTTTCTGTAAAGGACCAGATAGTATTTTTGTAGTCCCTATGGTTTCTGTCACAACCACTCAAATCTGCCATTGTAGCAATAGTAGCCAGAGATGTATGTGAACAAACAGGCATGGCTGTGTTCCAATAAAACCTTATTTGTGGTGATGGAACAGATTTGGCTCACAGCCCATAGATTGCTGACTCCTATTTTACATGATTATATAAGTCATAACCATGAAGAACTGTTTAATTTTAAAATTTAGCTACTGTTAATCACTTAGGCTACAAACAAACTTAGTGAATTCACTATTTTTTTTTTTTAACTTGAGGTTTGGTCTTTTATTTCAAACTCTATTTTAAAAATTCAGTAAACTTTCTGGTGCTTGACCCAGCAATCTGTGAGTTGTCTCCTTTGTGCAGCTACTAAACAAAATGCTTCTGACAGTTCCTGAATCTAAATACATCAAGAAGTATTATCTTTGATAAAAAAAATATTTAAAGATAATTTTTTTTTTCACTATACTATTTTTTGAAAGTTTGTGGCAGATTATCAGCTATGTCTCATCCCTTAGCTGAAGGAAAGCTGGATTTTTATTCTAGCTGTAGGACAGTAATGAAAAATCAACAGCACAATGTAAACCATGACTTATGCTGTATAGAATGGGTTATCATCAATTCTAATACAGTGATGGTTAATTCTGAGTCAACAGGAGTGCCCAAATGAAACTTTATTTCTAGGTGTGTCTGTGAGGGTATTTGCTGATGAGATTATCATCAGCTAATCTAAAATGAGATCTACGGAGGTGGATGCAGTAAAGTAGATTGTCTTCTTCAATGGGTAGGCATCATCCAACCCATTGAGGGCCAGAATAGAACAAAACGCAGAGGAAGAAGAAATTTGCAGCTTTTGTGTCTTACCTGGCTTCTTGAATTGGGATATCTGCCTTCTCCTGCTATCTGCTCCCCTAGTTTGCAGGGTTTCAGACGAAATGAATGCATTTTGAATGTTCAGTACCTACACTGTTATCAGAGACTGACGCAGGCACGCTGTATTCTCCAAAAATGGTTCTAATACTATCACTCATTCTACAAGCTCATCTGCAGTGTGACATTGTCACTTCTCTACATCAAGGCACAGAAACTACTTCTGTACTCCCTTGCATCTCATGGCTTTGATCAATACAATGACAAGGACTCCAAAACAATTCTAGTATTAGCTCACAAAACTAGCCTAACAACTTCTGCTTTCTGCTCTTGAGACCCTGGAACTCATGAAATATAAGAAAGAGGAGGCCTCCTGAGAGAGAACAGAATATAAGAGAATGTAAACTGCATGGCAATTTTTATTCTTAGGTCAACAAAATCAGTTAATGAGTTTTTAGCCCACTGAGTATTTTAAAGTACTGAGCCACCATGTAAGAAGTCTAGCTTATTCTACCAGAAAGAGGTCATATGATGAAATATTAAGGCACCATCTTGGATGGGCAGCTTAGTCAAGTCTCTGGATACTTTGGATAAGATGTTACACTATTATGATAGGAAAAGATTCAATTCAGTAGGCAGAGAGGGAAAGAGGGAAAGACCTTAGGACCTGAGGTCCCTGGGTAGGGAAAAACACTTACTTTGGAACAATAATGGGAGTGTCTGACCAAAGCAAACCTCCTCAGGAGGAATGTTCCTCTTAAGAATATAATAGACACCACTTACTCCCCCTCAGCTTTCCCTCAGGAATTTGACAAAAGACCGAACTAAAAATATTAGTAGACCATAAAACATATGACCCACAAGGAATGATATGGCCATAGGCCATCCCTCGTACAATGGAATCGGGCCAATCAGGAATTGACAACCCAGCACCCAGAGCTATCAAGCCAATAAGGGTAGGACCTGAGAAAGAACAAGGGGTGGGAAGGAAGGGAGGGCTGACCAGAACCTTATAAAACAACGACTCTTGCCTACTGCCACAGGCATTCATTTTTGAATGCCCCCTCTCTGTAAAGAGACCTTTTGTACTATTCTTACTTTCTGATCTTATACTCTAATAAACTTTTGCCTGCTGCTTATTTTGTGTCCACTTCTTCATTCTTTGAAGCAGCGAGACAAGGAACCCCAAGTATTGAGGTAAAAAAAAAAAAAAATCTTGCAACACTTTCCCCTCTCTGAACGTTCCAAATGAGAAATTCCAAGTGAGGACCTCATAGCTAAGCCAAATCACCATACAGAACCTTGAATGAAAATAATATAGTGGTGTTTTAAACCATTACGTTTTGGGGCGACTGGGTGGCTCAGTCGGTTAAGCAGCCGACTTCAGCTCAGATCATGATCTCGTGGTCCGTGAGTTCAAGCCCCGCGTAGGGCTCTGTGCTGACACCTCAGAGCCTGGAGCCTGTTTCAGATTCTGTGTATCCCTCTCTCTGACCCTCCTCCGTTCATGCTCTCTCTCTGTCTCAAAAATAAATAAACGTTAAAAAAAATTTAATAAGCCATTACGTTTTGAGGTGCTTTTTTTCATAGTAATAGATAACTGGAACAGGAGCTGACGAACAGAAAATCTGGGTTCATGAGAATCAAGAAAGTCATGAGAGAAGAGCTAAAATAACACATGCAAATAAACACAAAGTTTAAAACTAAAAATTGAGAAGACTAGATATGCTCCAATTTGGTAAAAAAAAAAAAAAAAAAAAAAAAAAAATTAGTACGTGTCCAATGAAATGAGTAGCTGGCAAATGTTGCCATGTTCTGTCTCTTAAGAAGATTCTTAGTCTGGAAAAACAGAGTGGCAACCTCTGAAAAACATTATTTTCAGAATGAGAGATATTCCCCCCCTTGAGGTAACACAACAAAGTTTTACAGGCACTTCCAGCAATGTCACCATGTCCTGAAGGAAAAGGCTGGTATCATTATAATTACATTTTAACTACATCCTCTGAGTTACATTTTAAGGTGTAATAAGACATCTTTCTAATATAAAAATAAAAGTAAATTATATTGACATGTCTTCTCTTTGCTAGTAATAGCTGAATGAGTAAACAAAGCCTAGAGAAAGGAACACAGCCCGCTTCACGCTGTCCTGTGACCCTCTGTGGTTCCATATCTGGCTGAAATTTTTATGTACTTCTGTTGAAATTCTCAAATACTGAGAGAAAAAAAATAAAAACTAAAAATAAAAATAATTTTAGGGTAGATGAGAAAGTTGGTTGTAAGTGATATTTTAGAAAAAGTGACCTTTTTTTAAACAGGATGAATATTGATATACACATGAATGAACATATTTAAAACAGAAACATTTTCTTCTGCTAAACACAGGGTAAGACTCCCAGCACACCCATTCTGAACTCTATTCTGAAGATCAAGGGGGATTAAATACTTCTATGAAAAGCTTAAAGCCTTGACAAATCTTTAAGGGTCTATCTATATGCTTAAAAAGGAAATTACTCAACAAGAGCCCCTCTTTTCTAATCACAACACCGTAATGACTCCCCCACTGATTCTGGAGGTGTAATGTATATTTGCTGTGTACATAAGTTAGGAAATAAAGAATTACTATATGTACATTCCTCTGTCTCTATGATATATATGAATATAATACAGATCATATATATATTATATATTATATATTATATATTATATATTATATATTATATATTATATATATAACTATATATATAATATATATATATATATAAAAATATAATATATATTGACTTCTAACTGCCTATGATACAGAGAAATGTGTTGCAGAATAGTGTTAAAAATAAGTTGGGGACCAAGATCCCAGAAGGTAAAACCATTTCCTATAATATTAATTATATATATATTTATGTATATATAAATAAAGACAATTGAGCCTAGAGCACAAATACAGGGAAGATAGGTGTAACATTCCAGAATACATGGGAGGACAAAACAACAAACAAAACAATTAAAACCTTACTCCTGGGTAAGGGTCCCATAGCTGGAACCGACAGCGTAGGTGCCTAGTTGGCTAACATTTTATATGATTGCTCTCATTCAACTGACGTGTAAGAAATGAAGAAGCCACCACAAAATGAAACACGTCCCATGGACTACTTTCATCTTAAAATCTCTTTAAGGAGCAACTGTAGGTCAGCGTGACCCAGGAAAGCCAGGCTACGTACATCATCTGTGGAAGTGTCCATTCTTGAGCCCTCAGCCAAAAACCAGAAGAAAATCCAAGTGAAGATTTCTTGCCCTTCTCTATTGCTTCCAAGTTTGGTTTTGTTTTCCAGTTAAATACAGATGGTGTGAGGACAACTTTTTTTCTTTTTTTTTTTAAAAAAACCAGAATGCTGTTCTTTATCTTTGGTTATTCGTTCCTAACAAACGTTATGGCAAAACTGTTTATGACACAAAAACATTTAGTAAACTTACATTAGTTTTGTAGTTCAAGCTTAACTCAGGGGCAAGTCAAGGGGGTAGAATTAACATTTCTACTTCACAGAACTTTAGCAAATGATCATTCTCGTTTTTTCCCCCCCAGTTTGTTCTCTGTAACCTTACAACCAGAATAGGCTCTTCCCCCCCCCACCCCCCCCCCGCTTCTTTTGTCAATTGCAGGTTCTAAATTTAAGGCCCAAGTTGATTTTTTTTTTTTTTTGAGGCTTTGAATTCATTTTAACTCGGGAGGATATATATTTAGCTACTGTCAGTTTACTCCTCAATAGGCCCTGCAAGCTAAGCAAATTTTTTCTCTCAATTTTTCTTTTAAAATTCAATGAATTTTCTCTCACTGAAAACATACATTTAGATAGAATTAAACATTTTCCCATCAGGGAAATTAAGGAGAAATACCTTACAGGTTCTAGGCAGTTTCACCCGCAGCTTCTCTACCGCAAGCATTTCTGCCGCGAGCATTTCGCCGCATAATTAATTGACCGTAAAGCAACTTTGCCGTAAAAGATACAATCACGAAAAACAAAAGAGGCATTTCTTAAAGGGGGCATAATGAAACATGAAAAATCAACAACAGAATTAAAAACACTTGTTGCAAAATACAAAATATTTGAATATATTCAAAATATACAGTGTAGATTCAAGGCATTGCTGCAGAAATAACTGATTGCAGAACTAACTTTATTTGTAGATTATACCTAAGCCCTTGTCATCGACGTCCTTCGTTTATGGTGTTATACATATTTTTTTGCTTGATGATTCATCTATTGGGCATTACACTTTTTCTTTTTTCACTAAAATTTCTTCCTTCATTAAGAGAAGTGTCAGCTTCCAGGAGTACCTGGGTGGCTCAGTTGGTTAAACATCTGACTCTTGATTTCATCTCAGGTCATGATCTCAAGGTCATGAGTTCAAGCCTCCTCCCCCCCACCCCTTTCCCAGGCTCTGTGCCAACAGCTTGGAGTCTGGAGCCTGCTTCTGATTCTGTCTCCGTCTTTCTCTGCCCCTCCTCTGCTCACGCTCTGTCTCTGTCTCTGTCTCTGTCTCTCTCTCTCTCAAAAATAAACATTAAAAAAAAGAGAGAGAGAGAGAGAAGTATCAGTTTCCAAATACTAGGATGCATGTTGTCACATGTCCTCTGGTAGACGTCCCTAAGTTCTGTGGGAAATGTGGGTTCAAAACTCTGCATCGTTGTATAAACCATTATGAGGGCTAAGGTTTAAACATACAAAAATGGGAGTACTGTGTCAGATGGAGAAATCAAACCAATTAAACCAAACTGTCAATGAAAAAAGCACATTTAAGAAATATCTGAAACCTTAAAATATTATCAGTGAAAAGCCAACAATCTCTAAGGCTGCACCATATATGAGGCATGTACCAGGTGCTTACTCTTTTATCTGCATCATTCAAAAGTATAAAGTTAATACGTGGCACCTGGGTGGCTCAGTTGGTTAAGCGACTGACTTTTCCCTTCCGCTCAGGTCATGATCGAAGGATTTATGGGTTAGAGCTCCAAGTCAGGATTGCACTGACACCACAGTGCCTGCTTGGAATTCTCTGTCTCCCTCTCTTTCTGCCAATCCTCCCCACCCCCAACTCACACACACTCTCTCAAAATAAATAAATAAACTTAAAAAAAAAAAAGTATAAAGTTAATATTATAGAAGAATGTAAAACCTGTAAACACTGCAAACTTGCTAATTATTACAGAAATCCTGAATAATTCATTGCTTTAATAGAATATTAAAATAAGCATTTTAAAAAATGTTTATTTTTGAGAGATAGAGCAGGGAAGGGGCAGAGTAAGAGGGAGACACAGATCTGACGCAGGCTCCAGGCACCGAGCTGTCAGCACAGAGCCCCACGCAGGGCTCAAACCCGTGAATTGCAAGGTCATGACCTGAGCAGAACAAAGTTGGATGCTAACTGACTGAGCCACCCAGGTGCCCTTAAAATGAGCATTTTAGTGGTATTCACATCTGTCTACTGCTTATACAGCTTAATATCAGTCTTGAGGTTGACTGTACATTTTTGCTTGTCATTTCCTTTTCTTTACTTCTATTTCCTTGTTAGCTTCCTTCTATATCACCCAAATCATTTGCACTTTGCTGAAATTCTGGTCATTATAACTTATGATTAGAGAAGTAGCCCACCAGATCCTCTTAAGCTTCACCTTTAATATTTCTTTTAATGTTTCATTGCTTTTGTTCCTCTCATCAACTCATACAAGGAGACATGGTAAGGAAATAAACAGAAGACAGAAAGGAGATACAGAAAAATGTCATTTGAGTACCAGACGATTATTTAATGATAGGAAGAATGGGTTAAATGGGTAGCCATCATTTATCATTTAATATCGAATTAGGTACCTGGCTAAACATCTTGAAGACATTTGTTAATTTAATGTTTATGATGACCTTATGAAATAGTATAGTGCAGTGATTTTCAAACCTCCCTTTCAGGCTTTTTATACTTGCTACATATGTGAACCTAAGCAAGTCACTTAACCGCTCTATGACTCATTGCTAAAGTCAGGATGATAATAACAGCACTTACATCATAGAGTTGCTGCAAACGTCACATGAGTTAACGGACCATATTCAGAATAATGCTTGGATCATAGTAATCATTCAATTAAAGTTTAGCTTGTTACTATACTCCTCATTTTCAGACAAAGAATTTGAGGCTCAAAGAGTTCAATTTAGTTGCATAAGCCACTGACCATAACAAACAAGTGGTGGAGTCAGTATTTAAACTCAGGTCTGTTTGACTCCAAAGCTACTAGTGTTAAATGTCCCCATTGTCAGTGACAATACCCAAATATTCTAAAATCCATGGTTGAATGGTAGTGAATCAACAGTGGCTTCAGTCCAACAGCCTAAATTCTAGTCCTAGCAAGTGTTTCAAAAACCAGCTCCAGACACTCAAAAGGATCTGCAGAATTTGGACAAAACAAAAATAGGGATTCAGCCTAAACTAGAAAAGACACCATTCTCTCAGCTAAAGCTATCCAAGGGCTGTTTTATTTTGGTTTTTGTCTGCTTGGGAAGTTAGGAGAAATTGGGAGTTTATTTAAATCTCATTATATATAATTTATAGTTTGTTAAAATTGTGTTTAGCCAAAGATAATTCTTATCATTTGGTTTGAATTAAATAATTCTTACATTATCATTCATTGATGCTTCACATGTAGTTCTAATGTAAATTATCCCCCCAGGTACTATAATATTTTTAGCCTGAATTATTGCAATCATTATTTTGGCAGACAGATGGGGCAAAAGAGGTGAGCAGGCAATTTCCCCAGAAAGGTTTATTCTAATATGGGTGTGCTACTTGTTTCTTGGAGAAAGTCAATGTCTTAAGTAGACCATTCTATAACATTCATATCCAAACCCAAACTCTCAACGTTTCTCCCAAAACCACTTCTGCCGTTTCCCCTATATCAGTAAAAGGCAACTTCCTTCTTCCAGTTGCTCAAAACAAAAACCTTCAGAGTCATCCTTGGTTATTGATTTTCTGTCATAATCCACATCTGGTACGTCAGCAAGTCCTATTGGCTTTAATTTCAAAATATATCCAGAACTTGACCAGTTCCCCCAATCCTTTCTGTCATCACTCTGATTCAAGTCCTAATCATCATTTTCCTGGATTTCCTCAAGAGCCTCCTAGCCCATCTCTGCCTTTCCTTACTTCAGTTACTGCTCTGCCCCAAACCTCCAAGGGTTCCTTCTCACTGAGGGTAAAGTCAAGAGCCTTGCAATGATCTATAGGCCCTATGTCATCTGCCATCAACTACCTTTTTGACCTCATTTCCCACTATTGACTTCATTCAGTCTTTCCAGACAAACTGCCATCTTTTCTGTGTCTGGGAGAAGTCAGCAGGCTCTTGTCTCTTGGGTTCTCCTCTTCTGTTTTTTCTCCCTAGATGTTCTTCTTCTCCCCCTAGATGTTAGATGTTTATAGGTCTTTACTCAAAAGTCACCTTCCCAGGAACTCCCTATCTAGTATTTCAATCTAGTGTCCCCATGTCCCCACCCCCAGTGTTTGTCATCTCTTCTCTGACTTATCTATATATTTTACTTATTTGTCTTGTTCATTGTCAGCCTCCCCACCAGATTATAAGCTCCAAGAATACAGGATTTTTTCTGCTCCTTCACTCACTGCTGTTTCCCCAGAGTCTGTCACATAAATAGGCACTCAATACATTTTTGTTGAATGTTGCTAAATTTAATTCAGACAGAATTGAAATTATAAACTTTCTACACAAAAGGATAGCTAAGATGTTTTCCACTTATGCACTTGTTATTCAGAGCGTCCTATTCAATAGTTCTGAAATCAATTTTAATTACCTGACAACATCATACACCAAACTGGGGTATTTATATTTTCTGTTTATCCTACTTTCTGGAACATTTGATAGCAGCTTTTCACCACAAAAACATTTTTAGATTAAAATTACTTTGCCCCCTATGGTTATCTGTGGGCACTGGTAACAAATTGTTTGTTAGTGCTAAGTGAGTCTATGCTGATTGGCCATTGGAAATTCTAACAAACTTTAAATTTCAGCAAAATTTGCCCAGAGACTGCTAATCCTGTGGAAGAAGCCAGGTATTCTGAAGGTAAAAGATACCAGGTAATTCGGCTCTCTTGATATTCTTGATAGCAAATAGCTTTATAATGTAGTTTACATTTTCAAGATCTATGCCATCCAGGTAGGGACATTGCTTTTGAAAATAAATGTATACTGAAAGTATTCCCTACTCAGCATAACTGTGTAATATTTAGTGCTTTGGCTTATAAAATATAAAATGTGTTACCAAGTTCTGGAAATTATCAACTAAAATTGATGGCTTGGTACAACTTCCTCTTTGGTTTAAGTGTTAGCATTATCGAGACCCACAATAACTCAAAGACTCTGCTTTTACTCTATACCTTCACTTACAAACCAGAATAGGGATAATGTGATCATATGCATAGTTTTAAACCTCATCTGTG
Organism: Prionailurus viverrinus; assembly: GCF_022837055.1. Lineage (NCBI taxonomy): Eukaryota > Metazoa > Chordata > Mammalia > Carnivora > Felidae > Prionailurus > Prionailurus viverrinus. Next base: position 133,589,919 of record NC_062564.1, on the reverse strand, counting down.
CAGATATTTTACTGATCAGCATTAAGTCATTTGATAAATGACTTGTGCTGATTTCTAAAATGCTTGGATGGCTAAATTATAGCTAGAATTAAGATCCTGAAAACTGTATTAATTTAGAAGAGAATAGCCTAGAATTTTAGAATATATTTAATAGTTACATTATTTCTCCAAATGAAAATTTTTACCTTGAAATGTTTAAAGATTGCACAGTGTTTGGATTATTTTTCCCATTAAAAGCGTTTTCCCAAATAATCTCAAAGAGTGGTGTAAATTTTTTTATTTCTCATATTGGTTGCTATATTTCTCTGTGGTAGTCAGAAAAATACTTAATATTCATTAAAAATCAACAGATTAGTAATCCACAGTTATACTGACTTTTTTTTTTCAATAATGGCTACTTGACTTAAATGGGCCCACTAGATCCTCTGACTATATTCACCAAAGTGTAAACATGTACCTTTATCCCTAGCTAAATGGTAATGTTCAAACATAATTTTTTGAGCTCAATATAAATTATTGTTTGCCTTTAAATCAACTACGTGTAGATTTTTCTGTAATAAGATGAAAGAATAAAAACTTACTCAAGATGGCATAGACTCTTTATTAAGAACACTGTCTCTATGGTTACATTGCCTGGGTACTAATCCCAGTTCTGCCCCCTGGGAATTCAGGAGCAAATTTATTTGACTTTCTGGGTCTATTTCCTAATCTAAAACAGGAATAATAATGCCATCTAACTCATAGGGTTGTTTTGAGGCTCAATTAATTGAATATATAGAGAATTTTAGGACAGTGGTGGCTCGTTTTAGAGTTTAATGCATTTTAGCTACTAATATAAGGATTACATAAATTGTTTCACTCTGGAGCCCACAGATGGCTACTTGCTCAGATATACTGCTAATGAACATAAGGACCTATATTGGGGGACCATCCTGGTAGCAGAGAAGAGTTTATTCCTCACAATGGAGCATGCTATGCTGGCCCTCATGTGAGGAATCTGAGTTGTTACACTAACTTATTATGAGTTAAACAAATAATCAAATTAAATGATCTCTCTCTAAAAACAAAAGGGAAAAGTTTGGGCTGACAATAGAACAATATATAAATATAAATATATATAAATAAATATATATATATATTTACTTGTTATGTGTATACACACACACATATATATTTCATTTCTATCAACTGACTTGTTTTAATAGCATTGGACAGTTTTCATTTTGACATTATAATAATTAGACATGTGAAAGCTCTCAAAGTACCTACACTTGGATATAAATTATACTTTTTTTTTAAATACGAAAATGGACAATTGGAGGAAGGATGTTTGTGTATACTTTTGTGTTTTATTTATTATTAGGACTGCAGCTCATAATTGGCATTGCTTTAGGGTAAAATATTATTGTCTTTTTGCAGAGAGTCTCGAAGATGCAAATTGTTTGTTTGGGACTCCTTCTTTTCAGCGTGACCTGGGCAGCACCAGTAAGCATTTACCAATTCAGTTATATGCATCATAGTATCTCTTGCTCTATTTTTTTTAAAGCATGTTGTTTAAATTAGTAACCCCTACTTAGTTTAGTTGTAATAAAGTACCAAGCAAACAGAAAGCATCCAGCACTTGACACGAATGTCTAACACCAAGGAGGACCTCAATGAACATGTGCTGAATTACAAAATGTCAACATGTTGCCTTTTAAGAAATGCCAAAAAGAGTTGTTTTTGAGAAAATTAATAGCCAGCCACAGTGTTTCAAATCAGCTAATTTTAATCAGTAAATGTGCAGGGACCCAAATTATAGCTAAAGAACTTCTCAATATTTTAAAACTGAAAAAAAAAACAAAAAACCCGACCTGATTGTTTTAAGGCTGACCAACTAAATTTTGTATATACATGGTAATGGAAAAAAACCAGACCTTTCCTGTAATTCTTGCAACACCCCAACACTGTGAAATGCTGCTAATGATTTTCACTTCATCAGCAAAGCTAAAAATGGGAAAAAGGACCCCTAGGTTTAACATAAATTGAACTGCAATTTCCTTTTGTATCTTTTCTTCCCTCTGATTCACCCAGATGGGTACTCAGGATGTGACTAAATTATCTTGTGAAAATGCTGAGTGCTACCAATATTTTCTATAGTATAGACACAGTGCTAATTAGATAATGTATGAAAAGCATCCTAGCTTTTCAGAGCAACCATTCCAGTTGGAGAGCATGGAAATAAGTAGTCATCCTGTTGCTGGAAGTACTTAAATATAGGTCTTGAGCAAGTGAGTGACCAGTTAGGTAATCCAGTGATGAGCATGAACCATACCATCTAGTGAGGACAGCAGAAGTTGAGGAAAGCATGGCCCCTCTTAGCACATATCCTTTCACAGTCCTGTGGTGGGCTATACTACTTAAAATAGGCATCTGCCAGCCCCAATCCACACAACTCAGCTCAATCATCACCACAGAGGCATGTGCTTAGGCGTGACAGGGGTTGAGTGGGTCTTGCTGACCCAGCTCAATCCCGCCAGCTGAGGACAAATCTATTTCGAGCAACATATTCCCAGGAACAGCTGGAATGGCACCCTGTGACCATTTTCCAGTAAATGTTATGTCAATATCAATCCAGTTACCACTGGTCAAGAGAGGGAGCCAGCATCTTTCCCAGAGGGAGACACAATGCCTTCTCCATTACAGGGCCACATTCAAGCGTGGGAGAATTGCAAAGTGAATGTGGGGGAAGAAGGGAGGGATGCGTCTTTCAGATGAAAGAGGCTCAGCAAGGACATAGAGACAAAATTTGTAATTATGAATGGCTAAATGTAATGTTTTCTCCCAGATATATAGATCTCATTTGAGCAATTACCTCAATTGTTTAATAATAGATTGTGGTATCAGAAATTAGAATATACTGAGTCATTCACATCTGTTTTGGAATTACAATCCAGATTCAAACTGTAGGGGGAAAAAAGTTTTCTTCAACCCTCTTTGGGTCTGTGGCTCAGTCAGCAAATTAAACTGACAGAAACAGATGAATAGGAGAAAAGCACCCAAAGAGGTGACCAAAGCAGGAAGCCTTTATACCTTTTAGACAAACAATTTGTGACAATTTGGTAAGACAAAGGAGTTTGGGTTAGGAGTCCAACAAGGGCTAGGTAGTCCTTATCTTCCTTAATGAGGAGGATTAAGTTAGTTTAACAAAATTTCCTATGGATTCTTCTGATGCCATCTCTGAACTGATAAGAGTCTATCTCCAGTAACAGGAGAATTGGTTTCCTGCCTTGAGGCTGAAAAGGGGAACTTATTCTGCATTTTCTACTTCTTAATTGCCTTCAGTTCAAAATAATATTTTTTTGTTTATTTATTTATTTTGAAAAAGAGCGAGCACAGAGGAGGGGCAGAGGAAGAGGGGGACAGGATCTTGCACTATCAGCACAGAGCCCAACGTGGGGCTCAAACTCATGAACCGTGAGATCATGACCTGAGCCAGTCAAGGGTCAGATGCTTAACCAACTGAGCCACCCAGGTAGCCCCAGTTCAAAATAACTTTTATGTCAAAGAAGCATATTTTGGGGGTGACATTTTGGTTTCCTTCAAAAATAAAACTTGAAAATGGGAGAAAAGATGGTTATTGGGCCATGCAATTCAATTAATATTCATCAATATGCAGTAGACTACAAAGACTCTAAGTTACTTTGTTGTAAGTTCATGATTATCATGAACTATATTAAAGTATTCTATCTTACCGAGTATAGTTTTTAATTCATGCGTATGTGTGTTCTATAAGAAGATGCCGAATACCCCAACCTGTTGGGTTCTTTTTTTCTCTTGTTTAATATCTACCCATCTCAGTTTTAGGTTTCTCTTCTCTGTAGCCTCATATTCAGAATTATTTTCACAGTGTTGATACTTTTGAGAAATGATACAATGATCTAAATTTACATGCACAGAGGCGCCTGGGTGGCGCAGTCGGTTAAGCGTCCGACTTCAGCCAGGTCACGATCTCGCAGTCCGTGAGTTCGAGCCCCGCGTCGGGCTCTGGGCTGATGGCTCAGAGCCTGGAGCCTGTTTCTGATTCTGTGTCTCCCTCTCTCTCTGCCCCTCCCCCGTTCATGCTCTGTCTCTCTCTGTCTCAAAAATAAATAAACGTTAAAAAATAAATAAATAAATGTTAAAAAAAATAAATTTACATGCACAGGCTAATAGAAGAACCAACATAAGAAAAAATGTCAATAATGGATTGAATTATAAAATATGCCTTGAAGGTACTTCATGTAAAATTCAGGAACATTTCCTCTTCTTATTCTTTTTTGCATATAGCAGGCCACTTAAAAATTTATTATTTTAACCCTGGAACTTTGAGACTGAGGATTCAGTTAAAATATCTCCTTCACTTTGACAACTACCACCAGTTTAAGCATAGGCAACTTTGTTTCTTCTACTGCCTATGTAGATATAAATTTTATAGCTTACAAACTGTAAAGTGCTATGTAAATATTGGTATTGTTGACAAGCTATTTTTGTTTCTAGCATGTAATGGAATGTTAGGCAGATCTGCCTTGGAGCCAAGCCAATAGCACGCTTTTAGTAAAGTATTGAATTTATTTCTAAGATAATTTTATCAGTCAGCATCCCGTCAGGAAAATAAAACCCACAACAGGGTGGGTGTTCAATAGAGGGATTTTATTTGGAGGATAATTATAAAGTAATAGGACAAAGAGAAAGAGCAAATCAAGGGTGGTGAGGCAACCCAAAATTGAAGCTACTAGCACCCCTTGGGCTGAAGAAACAAGGAAGGAGGTGCTGTTCTCTGTGCCCTGAGTGGGGGGGAGAGGAGGGGCAACAAATATAGGACCACAAAAGAGGTATGTCCATCCCAGAGATGCAACCCCAGAGAGCGCCTTGGTCACTCTCCTTCTACCTTTCAAGCTCAAGCTAGGCCTCCCATCATCCAAACCCAGACCGAACCCAGATGGCAAAGGAGCTTGGGAAATGTAGTTTGTAGAGGTCATCCCAGAGAGAGCAGAAGTACAATATCCAAAAGGATAATTGCCTAGATCTTATTGCAGAAAAATATAGAACATTAAAGTTTATTCAGGAAGAATACTTTCTAGGTAGATAAGACCTTTTTATTTCATCTTTCTCTTGAGGGTTTCTCTCTCTTCTATGACTGATACCACCATGATGCCTGCTTCCACTTTAGCACATGCATTTAAACACAAACTAATCTCACCCATTGGTTCCTCTTCTCAAATCTGAGATAACCTAGGAATTTCAAAAATAAATAAGAAAATAAAAATACTGGGACTAAAAGAATTATGTCTGTTCTTCCACAGCAGGCTTGCTCCAAAATTCTCAGGTCCTCTTCTGAATGCTCTCCTGTGACACCTAAATTTTAGCCCCAAATCCTGGAACAAGCTGCCTGTAGCTATTCCTTTCTAGTTCCTGGCATTTCTGCACTTCAATAGCTGCCTCTCACCCCAGGTATTCTCAAGATCTTTGGACACTTTCATATCAGATCAAGAGAAAGTATTTGTCCCGATACATAGGCCACTGCATTTTCCTTTCCCTGAAAGAAATCTCTGCTCGGGTGACTGGCAAAAACAAAGTCCCATTCCTGGGTGTGATCCTAACCCTTACATACAGGGCTATGGTTTTACTCTTGCTGGACCATTAGCAACATCAGTTCTTGGTTCATACAGCAACTACTAAACTTATACAATCAATACACACATACAATCCACATTATCAGATTCTGATTTCGGTTCACTGACACTGAACAACTCTCCATGTGCCAGTGAAAACTTTTCAGTTGATATCAGAGACATCCATACTTCCACATCTGGAGTGGCACCCCTCCCCCAGCCTGGCAATGCTCCTGTGCCTGAATATGGTTCTATAATGGAGATGGCCTTGTCTCCCTCTGGAGGAGGAATACCGGCTCCCTCTTCTGCAAGGACTAACATAAATATGACTGTAATGTATGCATCTTCTTTGGTTGGAATGATTTTCCACACTGAATAGTACAACCCAGTCAGAGAAAAATAAATGAGACAATTATTGTGTGCACAAGTGGATGAAAGAATGAATGTTTGGTGAAGTTTTATTTTTTGTTCCCTTCCAGACATTTCAACCACAGACTGAGAAAACTAAGGAAGACTGTGTGGAAGAACAGAGGGTAAACAGAATTATTTTTCTCAAATAAACCTATTTCAACTCTGTAAAGAAAAAAGTCATGAGAGGAAATTTTTAAGTGTCAAAATATTCTTGTGCACTTAGAACGCAGATGCAAAATTATACAACGTAATTTTGGCACTTAATTCACACAATGTGTGATAGAAGAGAGAAACATTCTGAATTGGGATTTGTTTCTCTTCACTGTGATTTCTCTCTTCAGAGGGAGAAGTGAGTAAGACTTCTGGTGTATTATTAGCAAACTATTTTCCCCACACACGTACATGAGAACAAAACAACAAATGAGGGAGAAAGCAAAGAGCGGGGAGTTAACAAATCTTATGTTTATGTGGGGTTAGTTGTCCATATGCATCCAGAAAATTAAACAAGTACCCTCAGCATTTCATGTCACCAAATTGCAGCCTACCATGGTTTCTCACAGCAGTCTCAGAAAATTCTGTTCTAGGACCTAACAATCTTCTGTCCTTTATCTCAGCTGAAAATTACAAAGGCAAATGCTGCAAACATGAGAGAGCCTGAATGTTCATGCTGTGAGTTTTTCCAGTTAGACATCAGACATGAATACTGTAAAACCTGCATTTCTCCTAATCCTTACAAGGCCCTCCACCTGAAAATATTTCCAAAGACTCCATTTCCATTGAAATTTGGTAATAAAATTGAATGCACCCTGCGAGAGAGAGAGAGAGAGCAGTTGATAGTCATCCTTAGGGAAAACAGACTTACAGGCATGTAGAAAAGAAAGGGACAAGTTTTATCCTTAGAAGCTGGCTGATACATGCTCTCCTATGGTTATAAGAAGCACTACCATTTGTCAGGGGCAGAATTTGACTTCACCTAAGTTAAAGAATGTCTTGTACAACCAAAAAGAGAACCAGAAAACTTAATATGATATAAACACATCTTAATATAATGTTATGTCTTTGTAGATAACGTATAAAGGCCACCATGAGAAACATGGGTATTACATGTTTAAGTATGTTTACACATCTTCTGGGAGGAAAAATCACACTGACATAAAGGTAAGCTCAATCTCTGAGTGAAGTTCCTTATCATGTGCCAAACTCTGGACAAATCCTAGGGGAAAACCATAGAGGAGACAAGTTTACTTTTGATTACTCTGGGTTTCTGTCTGTGGCTGGTGCCTTCGTCCTTTTCCCATAGTCCCTGGCTCCTTAAGCATCTCTGCTATAGAACTCTGTGTTCCAGAGCTTTCCTGACACAGATGGTTCACTCCTGCCCTGGCCCAAATCCTGCCCTGCTTTGGGACCGACCCCTGCAGATGTGGTACTGTGGACCCCCAATGCCTGTGCCTTTTTCTTATTGCTTCTGAGTAACACCTGGTCTTTTATAAGGAAAGTTTCTGAGCATATTCTATCATATGTTCCAATGGTGAGGTTAGATGGCTATTGGAGAAATCATTTTAGACTAAAGAGTGACATGCTTTAGTTCCCCTTAAATTCATTCCACTGACAACTCCATCTGGGTCAGGATGCTTGGAAAAGAAAGAATAAGGGCCTTGTCCCTGGAGTGGGACAATAATTCTTTTCATTCAGTCCCTTCTTGCAGATTCATTGGCCAAAGAGCTGGAAACAGCTTAAAATGCCATCAGCAAAAGGACTATTTACTGTTTCCAAATCTGGTTTCGTTTCTCATGAAAGTAGTAGTTTCTATTCAGAATGTTATTTTGTTCTGCTTGTTATTCTTTAGATGGCATCTCTAAGACTAACTGCCTGTTACATTTGTTATATGGAGTAAATTGAAACTTATTTGTGGTAATCAATATATGTTGAGCTCTTCCTGTTGTGCAAGATACTATGTGAGATAAAATAATTGAGAAAAGTTAACGCTTTCTCTCCAGGAACTTAGAGTTAGACAAGAAAAAAAAAAGCGCTCATAAAAGTCATTATAACTCAAGACAGAATATGCAAAGTGCTGTGGGAATAGTACCCCCAAAACCATGCTTCTAGGGACTTGGAGTAGAAAAAGATCAGTTCCTAGCCTGGTGTTTAAGGAAAGCTACATAATGGACATAATGGAGCTGGGCCTTGGAGGATGAGTAGAATTTGAGCAAACAAGCAGGTGATAGAGGACACTCTCCACAAAACTCCACAAAAAGAATACTATGAACCAGGGAATGGAGAGAGAAAAGCAGAGCATAGAAAATCTCCAGCCCACTGATACAAGAACCATCATGTGGTCAGTGATGCAACCAGAAGTCATTTAACATAACAAATGTAAAAATGACTGACCATCACATTCCACAGTTTAAAAGTTGTTTCACGTTTTCATTTATCAAAGAACTCTATTCAGTCTTTTGTGAAATGCACACAATTAGTATACCTGCTACTGTTTTTAAAGCTTGATAGCACCAAAAAGAAAACAAAACTTCCCATGCACAGTAGGGAGAGAAAAAAAATAAGAAGAGATTATTATAATTTGTTGATTTGCTAATGCACGTGTTTAACTCAAATAGCTATATTCACAATGAGCAAATGAACTTGATTGCAAAGGAAAATATAAATGTCCATGTAAAACTAAGACTCAATGATTTAAAATAAGTCAAATGTTTAAAGTACTTTTTATCCAGAAATAATCCACTATAAAGTTTGTTTCTATTGTGTTTTTTCCTCATAGAAAAATCTTAAATACCCGTGCTCTTTGCATAGTGTACCTACTCTCAATGAGTGCTTGGCTGAGGGATCAAGAAAGACCATTTGGCACCTCTTGCCTCCTGTTTCACTAAATGTGATTCCCCATTACCCTGGCTTCCCTGAATGTGGGCTTTCGATGTCCTTTATCTTCCCTACACATTTGCTCTGTGAGGGCAAGCTTCCAGCTGACTACACTGTTTTCCTCCATCTGGGAGTTCTCATGTATTTTCACATATTTAGTTAATACATCCAAGAAAATGTCCACATGCTCAACAAGAGCCAACAGACTGAAGTGGTGGCCAAAAAAAGGGGGCGGGAGAGACAAAATTAAGCTGCATTAGTAAAAACAGGGCTGCTGCCAGGGCAAGGAAGCTACTAGACGCTGTGTGCTCTGGGCTGCTCAGGCTATATCAGAGTCTGGGGTTGTTTGGGACCCCACAGGCTAAAGGAGATCCACGGTAAGATGACAGGACTGAACATAGTGACCTAATAATTGACAATTGCAAGTGTCAACTTGGAGAAGAGAAAGCAGTGAGTTTGGAGGAAATCTTAACTTTTCAAAATATTAGAAAGTTTGCACATGGGGTGCCTGGGTGGCACAGTCGGTTAAGCGTCCGACTTCAGCCAGGTCACGATCTCGCGGTCCATGAGTTCGAGCCCCGCGTCAGGCTCTGGGTCGATGGCTCAGAGCCTGGAGCCTGTTTCCGATTCTGTGTCTCCCTCTCTCTCTGCCCCTCCCCTGTTCATGCTCTGTCTCTCTCTCTCCCAAAAAAAATAAATAAATGTTGAAAAAAAAAAAAAGAAAGTTTGCACATGAAAGAGGAAATAAATTAATCATTATTGCTTTAGGAAAAAAAGAAATACTAGTTACTAGTTGCAGGTTAAAAAAAACTTGAAAAAATAGAATATAATGAAAATTAGAATATAAATGAAAAGATCTCACATAAAACATAACAAGCAGTTAGCCCAAAAAGTGTTCAAGGAGGGAACAGCTGACCATAGGTCATGAAGCCAGGAAGGACTGGTACTAGGTGACCCAGAAAGGCTGTGATGCCTATCTCCAACTGAATATTGCTTTTTCAAGCTCAGGTTCTACATTCTCACAACACCAATATGTCTAAAAGTAAAGCCAGTATCTTTTTCTCTTGTCTTCATTTTTACAGATCAATAGTGCAGCCCATTATCGTTATTAACCTTTCCTCTATCTGGGCACCAACAGAAGGTTTTTTCTTTGTAATGTTTTCATCTGGCATTACCCTAATCCAAGTGATTGTATCTCAGGTGTGGGCATTGCAGCATCCTCCTAACTGTTCTTTCTTACTGCTGTTCCTCCTAAATGTTGATTTTTATTGTTAGTCCCTTGCTCATAAATCTTCACTAGCTCTTCATTCTCTGCAAAATAAATCCAAATTCTTTGCCCTAGAGGCTCAGGCTCTACAGATCTCCAGCACTTTGTAAGTCTGTGAGAGCCCCAGTTGAAAATGAGGTCCCTCCCCCACTCCTCCACCCCCACCCTCTATGCCCCTGCAGGACTATTGTCTCTGCCATTCCATAAGTCATCAGGTATTGCTTAGAACATGTGGCACTCAGCCCAATTTCTTACATGTTCCAGCCCCTCAATAAATATCTCTTATTCTTCATTTTGTAATATTTACCAGTTCAAAGGCCTATGTCATGGTGTTGTCAATTTTATCTTACGCTACGATTTTGAGGTGAAGAGAAAGTATGTTATTTGTTTCATCTATCATTGCTCTGTTGCTCAAGAGCTCCTACCCATGAGTTAATGGAAGGGGGGAGGGAACATGCAGAAATTAATTTCAATTCAACCTGCTTAAACTTAAGGTTATTAAATCACTGTAATAGTTCTTTAAGTAAGTATTTTAGTTTCTTTTGGATAGAAACATTCAGATCCTCACTCTCCCTCCTTTTCTAAGGTGGCATACAGGCATATGAGACAGTAGGATATGGCTTACATACATACCCCCTACATACCATATACCATATGAACACACATGGGTAACACCATAGTGGAGGGAAAGACGTGGAATCCTCAGACATGCGTGGGCAATGCTGCTTGACCACTTGTGTGCTTCCTACCCTGCTTGTATCCTAAGATGAAGTCTCTGGCTACCATCGCTTAGGATCAGTATAGTACAGTCTTATTTGGGGCCCAGTAGTGTTTCAGCCTCTCTTGGCTTAGACCCCTCTATGTCTGAGTATGTCTCACTTTTGTCCATAATGTGTATGCTCCATCTACATTGCTCCTTTTAGAGTCACCTCATTCCCTCCACAGTGACACCTTCTGGAAAGCTCCTGAACAGACTTGCAGATGCTTCCATATCTAGCCTGTGCCACAGGGAAACTGTTGAGTGGCATGGGCAAAGTTGATCTCAGCCCCTCTTTTTGACCACATTGTTCTGCCAAGCTTATTGCAACTGGGCTGCACCCCAGGTTGGTTAAATACAGCCTATGAAGCAGCATCTTTGCAGACTTCCCCAAAAGAAGGATAAATTGAGATATATGGATAAACACTTTATTTTTCTTCTCCACTTTCTCCTTTCATTCTGTTATCATTCAGGGACATTCCTTGTCCAGATCTCCATTACTTAAACTTTATGATCTAGAACTATAGTTCTCAAATGTGGTCTACAGACCAGCAGCTATCAACATCAGCTGGGCAATGTTATTAAATGCAAATTCTAGAGCCTCACTCCAGGAAACTCTGGCCATTGGTTTCAACAATATTTGTTTTAGTAAGCGTTCCAAATGGTTCTGATAAATGCTAAATTTGAGAACTATTGATCTAGACTATCCAATTTGGCTTATTGCATGACAAGCAGGGAAGAAAAGAAAATTAATGAATCCTTTTTTCTGACAATGACTGGGTTTGGAACATTGAAAATTCTTTGAATGTCAAAAACTTAGTATCACCTAGATTCATCTATTTGTCTATTTTCTGAAAACAAGAAGAAAAAAAAAGAAACAAAAAAAAATCTTCCTTTAGGCAGATAAATACCTCTGAAGACCAGGGCAAGAGCAGAGAGAAAGAATAATTATTTTTTAAAATATGAACTACATTTCACTTGCAATGACTTACTAGTCACAAGATGAGGACTTTTTTTGGCTAAAAATGTTGCTATAACCAATTTGCATTTAAACATCTTACTATTTGGTGCAGTACTCATAAAAATTTTAATAGTGAACTTTTCACTTTTAGTCTAAATATCTGTCTTTGTCTCAACAACAATGTTGACATTGAAATTTTAACTATGGTTTCAATTTATTTTATTTTATCAATTATGTCTCTATGTTTGAGGAGGACCACTCTTGAAGCATATGCTCCTCAAATTCAGGTCCTCCTTCAAAATCAGGACCTAATCTACATTTCCAAATTTATTTCTTATTCGTTTCTTTAGAATTTCTATATTCAAACCACAGTTTTATTCGTATTATCTTTCAGATGTTTCCTATTTCCAAACATTTAAATGTGCCACTTATTCTTAAAATATTCTCCCTGCTTTCCTACCATATATCTGGATCCTACCCATCCTTCCAGCCTTGCTCATTCTTTGTCCATGAAACTTACTTTGGCCATTCCAGAATTATCTCTACCAACAAACCTCTATTGAGTTAATAGTCTTTCTTTTAAGTATCTGGTGGGTAATTCTTTTTAAATTGCCTAAGAATTATTAAATTTTTAAAATTTAACATAAAATAATACTTTATGTTGAAAATTACACTTTAGCAGGAAGAAAAGAAGAAAGACAGTATTGCTCATCACAATTCTGGTAAAAGAAGAAATCAAGAACCAGCACCTAAAGAAAACATTGTCCAGGAAAGAGAGAAAAGCTTGTCCATTGTTGGAGCCAATGAAAATAATCAAAGTAGCAAAACCCAAACTCCTTTTGAAAACAGACAGGCAACAAATGAAGATGATACTATTAATAACAAAGAAAATGCCCACAGTGACCAAAAGAGATACATTTATCCTGAATCCACTGGGAATAATGGGGTCGATGATGGAGACAATGCTATCAGCAAACTACGTGACCAAGAGGAATATGGTACAGCTCTTATTAGAAATAATATGCAACATATAATGGAGCCAGGGACTGTGACTGAACTCTTGGCTGAAGAAAACAAAGAGAACCAACACAGAAATGTTCTAAGCAAAATCCCAGCAAGTGTGAACTATGTTAAAGTCCCCTCAAAAGATAAAAAGAATTATCAAAGAGATCCCCAAGCTCAGAACATTCCAGTTAAAAGCAAAAGCACACGCCTTACTCAATACAACACTGACTATTCAAAACAGCTCCCAAAACTCAAAAAAATCCCCAGTGATTTTGAAGGCAGTGGTTACCCAGATCTTCAAGGGAGGGGGGACAATGATATCTCTCCTTTCAGTGGAGATGGTCAACCTTTTAAGGACATTTCTGGTAAAGAGGAACCTATTGGTCCTGACCTAAAAGGTGCAGATATTCAAACAGAGTTTTCTGGCCCGAGTGAAGCCGATGCAAGAGGACCAGGTTACAATGAGATCCCAGAAAAAGAAGAAAATGGCAGAAATACCATTGGAACCAGGGATGAAACAAGGAAAGAAGCAAACACAGCTGATGTAAGCCTAGTAGTGGAGGGCAGCAATGACATCATAGGTAGCACCAACTTTAAGGAACTCCCTGGAAAAGAAGGAAACAGAGTAGATGCCAGCAGCCAAAATGCTCACCAAGGAAAAGTAGAGTTTCATTACCCTCATCCACCCTCAAAAGAGAAAAAAAAAGAAGGCAGTAGTGATATAGCTGAAAGTACTAATTATAATGAAATTCCAAAAAATGGCAAAGGTACTAGTAGAAAAGGCACAGAGCATTCTAATAGGAATCAAGCAATCTCAAATGAAAAACAAAGATTTCCCAGTAAGGGCAAAAGTCAGGGCCGGCTTGTTCCTTCTCGAGATCTAGATAATGAAATTAAAAATGAAATAGGTTCCCATAATGGCCTCAATAATGAGGGGACTATAATAACACACAGCAGAAGAAATCATTATGTTCCCCACAGACAAAATTCTACACGGAATAAGGGTGTGCCACAAAGAAAACGCTCCTGGGGTTATAGAAAACCCCATTCCAGTAGAAGGTTTAGCCCTCCTAGAAAGCATGACAGTAGTGACTCATCTGACAGTGGCAGTTCCAGTGAGAGTGATGGTGACTAGCCCACTAGAAGTTTCCAGCAGGATGAAAGTTCAAATACCTAGTCGTCTATGATGGGACGAAAAAGGAGAGTCATCTGAGAGCACACCAGATGAGGAAGGGCAGAGCGGACAATTGAGTAAGCCAAGAAACCTGGCCTCCTCACGAGATTTATTGTTATCATAATGGTCACAGTAAGAAATTCAAAGTTATGACGCTTTTTTTAAAGAAGAAAAATTAAGGATTTGTGGAATAGGAGTCATTTAAAAATAGTTTGTGAATGTCACAAAAGCCTTCCTTTGTTGTTTGCTCTATAGATATGAAAATCAACAATCTCTCTCCTATGATAATCTGTAATTAAATAATCTATAAGAAAGTCTGCTGTCTGTAGTGCTTCATTTCAGAGGCAACAAGATTAGTTCTGTTTCTGGCAAAGGCAGTGTTATGAAGTTAATCCCTTGAGTAAATCTCAACCATTTTCCCCGAATCCCACTGTGCTTATGCCAGCATTTCCTTCTTCCTCTGACCCCCCTCTGCTCCAGCGAAGATACCCTGCTTCACGTCTCTCTACACTCCCTTCCTCTGTTGTACATTTATAACTTCTTATAAGGCAAATTTTAGCTCCTGAAACAAATTTCCATGTTATCACTTTTATTAGTTCTACCTCCTTCCAGACAAAGAAGGGGATGGGGTGCAGAGAGGAACAGGGACAATCTGAGGAGAGGACAAATGCAAAGCCTAGACAAAAACTCACTTTGGCAGATGCATAAATCATTTCCAGCCTATTTTGCTTTCCCAATCTTTCATATAGATGCTTTCCCAGCTAATGGCCTTATGACATTGTTCTGGAAATTAGACCCAAGCCACCTGGTAAGGGAGGGATGTGGAATTCTGGAAGGCTTTTGCTCTTCCTGATAAGAAAAGCTTATACAGCTAGTACCGTGCTTCCTCCTTTCTTTCTAGTCTAGTCTCCTTTGCTTGACATTAACATGATGTTTGGAGATGCAAAGGCCACTTTGTGACCATGAAGAAAAGGCATGAGATAGCAGAAAATTTACATATTGGTCTCTGCCCCCAGTTCCTGGCATGGAATTCCTAAAACCCTTGAAATTTCCTAAAAGCACTAGGAGATAGTTTTGTTCTAATATTTGGTCTTTGACCCTGGTTCCTGACACAGAGCTCTAAATTCCTTGCAATTTCCTCAGCCTTTTGTTTTAATGAGGTGATTCTCGGTGGGCTCCTGGATAGGGGCTGGTCACCAGAAAGACTAGACTAAAAGCTTGAAATTTTCAGTCCTCCCCCCACTACCCCCTACTCATTCTCCAGAGAAGGAAAAGGGGCAGGAAATGCCTATATGATGAAGCCTCTATCTATAAACACCTCAAAAGTATGGTGTTCACAGAGCTCTCAGGTTGGTGAACACATGGAGGTGACATAACTATAATAGTTATGCCTATATGATGAAGCCTCTATCTATAAACACCTCAAAAGTATGGTGTTCACAGAGCTCTCAGGTTGGTGAACACATGGAGGTGACAGGAGATAGCCTACCTGGAGAAGACATGGAAGGTCTGTGTCCGTCCCCACAAACTTAGTTCTTCACCTCTCCTCTATCTGGATATTCATCGATGTCCTTTATCATGTTCTTTTATAATAAACTGGTCAACAGCAAGTAAACTGTTTTCTTGAATGCTGTGAGCTGAACTAGCAAATTAACCAAACCCAGTGAGGGGTTTGTAGGAAAAACTCTGATTTATAATCAATAGGTGAGAAGCATGGGTAACAACATGGACTTGAAAATTGGCATCTGAATTGGGAAGGGGGAGAGTGTTATGGAACCAAGGCCTTAACCTGTGGGATCTGATGGATCTCTGGGTAGATAGTGTCAGAATTGAGATAAATTGTAGGACACATAGCTGGTGTCACAGAAGTGCTTATTGTCGGGGGAAAACCCACATATTTCATGCGAAAAGAATCATGAGTGTGGTAGAAGTGTGACAGTAAAACAGACACACCGGAGAAGTGTAGGTTTTCTAACACAAAAGGACAAAATAATCACAGAGATACCAGCTCCATCAGCTTCCTACCTCCAGAGTGCTTGTTCTGTGAATAAAACAATTCTCTTCTTTAGCAACTCTTCTTCCTCTTCTCCTCCTTCTTCTTTGGTTATTGGTAGCTGAATTGAATTCTGTGGGGAAATAGGTTCTACTTACATAAATGGGTTAGAAAAAAGCTTAGGGCGGAAAGCCGTCACCACGGGGCAAAAGCAACCAAGGTTAGCTAGCGAGAGATTGTAAGGAGATCACGAGTAACTTGTTATATCACCTGCAGGAAATTACTGTCCATCTGATGCCAATATACTATTGTACTTTGATCACAAACTCCACTAGCCTCCCAGACCCTTTCCTTCTTACACACATAAGTTAATGATTACTGTCTGATTGTTTTCTTACGTCCACATGTGTAAAATCTTTTTTTTTTCCACGTTCACCACATGGGCAATATCTTGTGAGCTCAATAAATATGGAGATGAAACTCGTGTTTGGGGCTCTTGTCTTCTCTCAGACATTCCAAAGTTCATCAGTCCTAGTCTGCTATCTAGTGGAGAAATGGTATGTCTGAATTCTCTGGACAGATTTTATATTCAATTCGGCATCTGTTCTCTTGCTGGACAAAAGAGAACTCCAGACTCAGAGTCTGTGACAGAATTCCTAGTTGATATACCTCTGCATTCTGACATTCTTCTCAGTGAGAAGAGGTAGAAGAAAGAAAAAGGTGCCTATTACTTCTCTTGTCTCTTGAAGATGTAAGTTCTCCCACAGCAGAAACCATGACTGTACATTCTCTATATAACACAAATGAAAAACATCAATGTCAATACATCATTATGGTGCCTTCAAAAAATCTAAACTGCATATTAGGTTGATAGAAGGCAGTTTCTTACTAAATAAAAGTTGCAGTATAAGCTATGGAATAAATCAGATTCTCCACATACAAATAATAATAGCATGTGCCATGCTCTGTTAAATCTTTTAATCTGCACAATCATTCTATTGTAATGGGTACCATTACTATCCCCATTTTACAGATGAGGAAACTGGGGGCATAGAACTGTTAGTAGGTGTTCCAACTAGTAAACTAGGATTTGTATACTGACAGCCAGGCTCTAGACTCTTTATTCTTAAATATTCACTGTACTGCCATATATCACAACAATAGATACATATAATATATGAATGTATGCATATATAGACACAAATGGAGAGAGTATGTGTATATATTCATGCACATATACAAATATGTGTATGTGTGTGGATATATACACACCCATATATATACACATGCACGCACACACACAACACACACACACACACACACACACACACACACACACAGCAAGAAAGAGAACCTGAAAGTAGAACCTGAAAACAATGATTATATATTTTCTGTCATTTATTCTCCATCAGAATTCTAAGTATAACATAAATTAATATCAATGGAAAGAGTTAATATACCATCTAATAAATTAGTCACATCAGAATTCCAGAATAAACTATATCTAGCACTTTGCTTTTTTTTTTTTTTTTTTTACATAAAAGACAATTTTGGTGCATGCACACACACACACACACACACACACACACTGGAAGCAATTAATGAATGAAGAAAACTATATCAGAATTTAATTTGCAGATAAATGAATTGAAATATACTTTTTTAATGTTTATTTATTTTTGAGAGGGGGAAGGGGTGGGGGGAGAGGGAGAGAGAGACACACACAGAATTTGAAGCAGGCTCCAGGCTCTGAGCTGTCAGCACAGAGCCTGACATGGGGTTCAAACCCACAAATGGTGGGATCATGACCTGAGCCAAAATCATACACTTAACCTATTGAGCCACCCAGGCGCCCCAAAATCAACTTTTTAATTATATCCCAAATTATATCAGACTTTTACATGCAAATGGTCTGATCACATGAAAAACAGTTGGCATTGTAAAGAAAAAAAAATTAACTGATAGAGAAAATAAAGGTTTTCTTTGGGTGGGTTATTAGAGGCAGGAGTTTCCAAAGTTCATCAGTCTGCTATCTTCTGGAGAAATTGTATGTTTCAATTCTCTGGATGAATTTTGCTTTCTCTCACCAAGCTTCAGTATATATGCATATTCATTTCAAACACTGACAATGTTCAGATTTTCTTCATCCATTTAAGGGAAACTCAGAATGTTTCAACATCCTCGACGCAGTGCTATGGGATCCTGACATAGAGGGCTTAGCCCAAAACTAAAGGACCAGAGATCCAGGACCACAGCCTGCAGTCAGACTGTGGTTTGCACTATATCCAAATACAGGTTTCAGCCAACAAGCTGCACTGCTTAGCTTTTTTTTTTTTTTAAACAAACATAGATTTCCAAAATAGGGCAGAAAATTTCAGCCTCACAAAGCTGCCTTTTATGCAATGATTCAAATGGGCATATTCTGCCACCTTGTGCCCAAAAGGAAAACATCGCTCCAGGCTCTGGCATTTATGTCAACGCTGGCTCCTCTCTCCAACCTCACCCTCCTAGATCTCTCTGCTTATCAATATCTACCTTGATTTCACAGCCAGAGTTAATCTGTTCTTGGCAATCTATCTAGTCAGAGCAATATGTCTGATTGTTTGGCAAAACATTCAGCTCCGTGATAAAACACTTGCTGAATGACTACATTTCACAAAATTCCATGGGAATCAAAAGGAGAGAAGAGATGAGATGCTCCCGGCCCTTAGTAAGGCTATCATTTAGTCAAGGAGAAAGGCATTCAAAAGATACAAGGTGACTGTGGTACATTCAGTAATAAAAATATATAAATACCGAGATTATAGGAGTTCTGAGGGAAAAGATGAACTCGAGCTGAAGGTAGAGCAAAAACATAATAAAATCCATTTTCCTTAAGGTATTACACATTCAGAGGAGCTGCAGACAGTTCCAACTGGCAAATGAGGGCCTGACAGTCAATGACCTTAAATGTACTACATGTATTTTAGAGCTTAAGAAAGATCACTGCAGCTAGAGGATGGGGAGTGGCAGGGGGGTGAGAGACATAGGGAGAATTGGAAGGTAGAAGACTAGCAGTAAGAATACTCAAGGGTTAGGGGCACCTGTGTGGCTCAGTTGGTTGAGAGTGTCTGACTCTTGATTTCAGCTCAGGCCATGATCTCATGGTTTGTGAGTTCAAGCCCTGTGTCAGGCTCTATGCTGACACTGTGGAGCCTGCTTGGGATTCTCTGCTTCCCTCTGTCTGCCCCTCCCCTGCTTACTCACTCTCTCTGTCAAAAATAAACATTAAAAAAAAAAAAGAATACCCAAGGGTTATTGCTATAATTCAGAAGAAACATAACATCGTCTCCTCGCTCATTGTTTAGTACCTGCTTTGAACTAAGTAGGTACTCAAGATGGCAACAGTTTCAAAGACACTACGATGCTTTCACAGAAGCCCATGTTTCAAAAACAACTTCCGATAAGGTAAACTCTGCTAGTCAAGATATTAATACTTGGAATCATGGGTGTTAAGATATAATATTAGACAGTCCAAAGGAAAAGGAGAAGAAACAGATGGGTCTGGATAAAAGTCATGGAAAGGGGAATTGAAAACAGAATGGGAAATGGGGAATAAAAGTTCAGAAAAAAAACTTACTGAGGAAATCTGGAAAGGAAGGAGAACTCCTTGTAATCTCAAGGCTAGAAACCCAGATGAGGAAAAACTAAAAATGATGAGTGAGTTAACACAATATCTGTAAGAAAATCTACATGAAGTTATGTGGTTTTGACTTTAGATAATAGTCAAATGGACTATTGTATTAAGTGGACAATACTTTATTAATTTATGGGGACAGTTTAGAATAGTATGTACAGTCCCTACTTATATTGAATTTTAAGTAGATTTTTACTTTTGTTAGATTAATAGATCAGTAATAGAATTTAAACAATTTTTGTTTTACAATTTTTATTTAAAACAATAAGATAGAGAAGCCTCTGAAAGATCTCAGAGAGACAAAGAAAAGGTGAAATAATGTAAAGAAAACTGCTAATGAAAATAAGAATATAGCACTGGGTAGAGAGATATTTAAAATGTAAGATGATAACAAAAACAATTATATAAGTATAAATTAGAACATTTCTCTGAAGTAGTCCCTTCTGGAAACATATAAATCCTGAAAAATCTTAAAACCTGAATCTATTATTAACCGTGAAAGAAATTGGAAAGTGCAATCAAAGAATTAGCTCTCAAAAAATCCTCATTGCCAAATGGTTTTGCTACTATATCCTCTCATATTTTCAACGAATAGATGATTGTCATGATGCATGCACACGCACTGTTTGGGAAGTAATGGAAAAGATGGTAAACCGTCCACTTCATTTTATAAAGCCAAAATGACTTTGATATCAAACTCTTTAAAAAAATGAGCAAAATAAGAAAACTGTAAGGCAAACGTGACTTACGAACACAGCAAAAGTACTTTAAAAATTTGTTTTACCTTTTTTAATTTGAGTATAGTTAACACACAATGTTACATTAGTCTGAGGTATACAACTTAGTGATTTGAGAAGTTTATATGTTATGTTTTGTTCACCACAAGAGCAGTTACCATCTGTCCTGTTACATTGCTATTACAATATCCTTGACTGTATTCCTTATATGCTGTGTCTTTTATTCCCATGACTTATTCATTCCACAACTGGAAGCCTGTTATCTCCTACTCTCCCTCACTTATTTTGACCAACCCCTCACCCTCCTTGCCTCTGGCAACCATCAGTTTGTTTCGGTATTCATAGTTCTGATTCTGCTTTTTGTTTGTTTATTCATTTGTATTTTTTTTCTTTTTACATTCCACTTGGGGGTGGAATTATATGGTATTTGTCTTTTTCAGTCTAACTTACTTAGTGTAATACCCTCTAGGTCCAGTCTTGTTGTCTCAACTGGTATGATCTCATCCTTTTTTACGGCTGTGTAATATTTAACTCTGTGTGTGTACCTATATATATATATACAGATAGATATACCACATTTTCCTTATCCGTGTGTCTATTGATGAACACTTAGGTTGCTTCTATGCCGTGGCTATTATTATAATGCTTCAATAAACATAGAAGTGTATTTTCATTTTCTTTTAATTTTTTAATTTATTTATTTATTTTGAGAGACAGAGAGAGTGAGAGGGGGAGGGGGAGAAAGAGGGAGAAAGAGAGAATCCCGAGCAGGCTCCATGCTGTCAGTGTGGAGCCCGACATGGGGCTTGAACTCAGGAAATGAGAGATCATGACCTGAACTGAAACCAAGAATTGGTTGCTTAACAGAATGAGCCACCTAGGTGCCCGAATAAATATTTAATATTAAAATATTAATAATTAATACAATAAAATTTAATTATACATCACATCAGTAACTCCACTCACATAAAAAAAAATGACATTGTCATTTATTCAACAAATATTTGAGTTGGGTTGAGCTCAGTTCAGATCTGTTGACTGTCTACTATGTGCCATATACTGTCACAGGTGTCATAGGATGCCCTCACAGAACTTACATTCCAATGGAAGAAAGACAAGCAGTATATAGATAAAAAGAAAAGATAAAAAATGTTAGATTGTGATAAATGTAGAAAAAGTAAAGCAGGGAAGGATGATAGGAATTATAATTTTAAATTGGATGGTCTGAGAAGGCTGCACGGAAGTGACATTTAAACAGAATCCAGAGGAAGAGGAAGAAGCTCGCTATGTAGATATGAAGGAAAGAAGCATTCCAGGCAGAATTAATAGCAAGTAGAAAGGCCCTGAGCCAGCATCTCATTTGATGTACTAAGAAAAACAAACATGATTTGGGTGGATGTGCAAATGGGCAGTGGCAGAAGATCAAGTCAAAGCAATGGAAGCATAAAAGACAGAGCCTTGTAGACTAAGGAATAAAATGGAAATCCATCTAAAGATTGTAAGCAAAAAGTGGATGGCCAGACTATCTTAAAAGGATGACTCTGGTTACTGTGTTGGAGAACAGAATGTAGTCTGGTAAAGGTAGAAGCAGGGTAAGGTCTGAAGGCTGTTCTAATAATCTAGATGAAGGAGGTGGTGAGAAGTGGTCAGATTCTATGTGTGTGCTGAAATAGACAAAATTTACTGATTACTGGATATGAAGTTTTAAAAGAAAGAAAAAGGGCACAAGTGACTTTAAATTTTTGGACTGAGAAACTGGTAAAATGCAAAATGCCACTCTAAAATACTCAACACCAATTTCTGATTTTCAAATTATTAGTAAACAAGGAATACCAGGAAGTAATATACTCCTAAATAGGATAAAGAATGTATATCTTAAAAACAACTAATTTTATGAATAATGGTGAAATACCAATGGCATTCAAATTTAATTTTAAAAACCAAAAAAGAGTTTATTGGAGCACCTGGGTGGCTCGGTTGGTTTGGGGTCAGGTCATGATCTCACAGTTCATGAGTTTGAGCCCCATGTTGAGCTCCAGGCTTGCAGCATGGAGCCTGCTTGGGATTCTCTCTCTCTCCCCCTCTCTCTGTCCCTCCCCCACTCGCTCTCTCTGTCTCTCAAAATAAATACACTTAAAAAAAACCCAAAAAGAGTTTATAATGGAGAAAATCCAGAAAATATTAAATATCCTTCATTAGTAAATTGAAAAAATTGTGGTAGGGATACACAATGAAATTTTTTAATGGTTTAAAAATATTTCGTCCTGTGGTGAAAGGACACAATGAGTTAACAGAATAAGATACCAAACAGAATATTAACTATGATACCAGTTTTATTGAAATGTATGTAAATGTGTACATGCAAAAAGGACTAGAAGGGAAACTATGTTGATGCCTGTGTGATTTTTCCTTTATGTTTTTCCTACATTCTTCATAAGTTTATATATTAAATTTTTCTTTTCTTTTATGATCAGAAAAACTATAAACATTATTTTGACAAAGAAATACATGCAAATACATGACTGTACATGATTTAAGACTTATTCTCACATGTTTTTAGTAAGGGATAGTTGAACAAGCTAGAGTAAACTGAAATACTAAATTCTCATCACCTACTCAAAACTACATCATCCCTGTAGGACCATACATTGGAGAGTCAGAGTGGAGACTCATTTCCATTGGCCACAGGGAGGCTGGGGAGTTCAGAGGGGGACTTTTGCACCCGTATCCTCCATCTTCAATGATCCCTCACTCTCGCACCTCTTGTTATAAAACATGTTTGTTCAACTGAGGGGACTTCCCTGGAAGAGGCTCATTTTTTTCAACAGTCTGGGTCTCTGTAAAGAGAGAACTCAACACTAAACGGGTCCCAAAAGCCAACTCTGTAGAACACTACAGACTCATGGATTATTGTTTACAAAGTCTGCTAACTGAAAATCCTATTAACAGGGGGATAATCTCCTGGAACCCAAACCTTTGGGAAACATAAGGCAGCAAACACATCTCAAATCAGCCCGTTGTGACCTTCTGCTCCTTTTGCACTTTCATCTTTTGCTTCTTTGGTTCCTTCTTCATTTCCTTGTTACACTTTCTGTTCTGCCTTTTACAGAGACTGATTTCTATGTGACCTGACAACTTTCCATAGCTCTACAGCCACCATATTACTTTCCACATGGTGGTTAACTAAGGAAGCCACAGATACACATTGGGAACAAGTTCTGTTTCACAAGAGCTTGTTTAAGGATCCATGTTTAAAGAGTGTTTTGTCAGTTGACTTAAAGAAAACAATTTTTAAAAATATTTTTACTTATTTTTGAGAGAGCGCAAGCCAGGGAGGGGTAGAGAGAAAGGGGCAGAGGATCTAAAGTGGGCTCTGCGCTGAGAGCAGCCAGCCCGATGTGGGGTTTGAAGCCATGAACTGCAAGACTGTGACCTGAGCTGAAGTTGGATGCTCAACCTACTGAGCCACCTAGGTGCCCCTGTAAGTTGACTTTAAATCTTATTTTCATTATTTGTTGATAGAGATAATCCACAAGACATACTATCATCAGTATAGACTGAAACCATTCCCACAATGCCATATTAATATAGAGGAAGATCGGGGCACCTGGGTGGCTCAGTCGGTTAAGCGTCCAACTTCAGCTCAGGTCATGATCTCACACTTCATGAGTTTGAGCCCCGCATCGGGCTCTGTGCTGACAGCTCAGAGCCTGGAGCCTGCTTCGGATTCTGTGTCTCCCTCTCTCTCTGCCACTCCCCTGTTCATGCTCTCTCTGTGTCTCAAAAATAAATAAAATATATTTAAAATATATAAAAATAAAAACATTTGTTTTATTTTATAAAAATTAAAACATTTAAAATATATATATATAGAGAGAGAGAGAGAGGAAGATCTGTACTGGCCACAGACCTGGAGGAGACCTAGGAAGCTGATTTGAGGGTCACTGGGAAGATGCTCATGCTGGTGATTCCAAACTTTGGTTGTATTAGAATCACTTGAGGAATATGTTTTTAAAAATGAAAATTCTGGGGCACCTGGGCAGCTCAATCAATTAATCCTCTGACTTCAGCTCATGTCATGATCTCACTGTTCCTGAGTTCAAGCCTCACGTAGGGCTCTGTGTTGACAGCTCAGAGCCTGGAATCTGTTTCAGATTCTGTGTCTCCCTCTTTCTCAATCTCTCTCTCTCTCTCTCTCTCTCTCTCTCTCTCTCTCTCTCTGTCTGTCCCTCCCTTGCTCATGTTCTCTCTCTCTCAAAAATAAATAAACATTAAAAAAATTTTGAATTGAAAATCCTCAGGTCCCATCCATGACCTTATATCACAAATACTACTCTAGTCACTAATGCAGTGTTTCTAAGATTGACTCCAGACTATTGACTCAGAATCACCTCTTTGCTGAAACTACAGCTGCTTTTTTTTCACATACTACATTTGGGGTTTCAGCATATATAGAACTACCTTATTCTTTTTATGTAGTTGCATATAATTTCAGTGCTTGTATTTACTGTCATTTTTTTTTAACCAAACCCTATTGATGAACATGTACATAGTTCTTAGTTTAATCATTATTAAAACCAGTATTAGAGTAAACATCTTTGAATATATATCTTGGGGTATAACAGGAAGGTAAATTCTAGCAGTGGGAAACCTATTTTAGTAGCACAGATACAAAGATGCAATATCAAGTTGCATATGCCTAAAACCAGGTGTTTAGAGAAGGTAGGTAAATACTGCACATTTGCCTGTGCAACACTTCATTCCATACACACTATGTCCCCAGGTCAGTTAATGCCAAACCCTGGTGGTAGACTAGGTCCAAAGTAATCATCTGAAGATCTTTAAGATAAAGCAGAATCTCTGGAGGCCCATCTCCAAAGAGTCTGATTCCAGTCTCAGGTGGATGTCAGGAATCAATCCATAGTTGAGGAAAACTCCTAGGTGATACTAATTAACGGACAGCCAGGTTTGAGAATCAAGAGCCTCTAAAGTTGAAAACCAGAAAGCAGTCACTAGATGGCAACCTCATTCACCTTTTTTTAAGCACTTTGATTATAAAATTAAGCAGAACCCTTGAGAGAAAGAGTCTTTTATCTTCTCATTCATGTTTAAATTTGCAGACATTTCCCCACAGTAAGTTATTTTTTAAAATACACAAGGAGGTGCCTCTCTTTAATAATGCTCATATCCCATTGCCTTGGAATATCACAATCAAAAAACAAGGGCTCTTTTGTATGAATAATAACCCCCCTGGGAACTTTTAATCTAGTTTTCATTTGCACACATCTCTCCTATAAAACCCTGAAATTTTTGCTTCCTAAGATAATAGCTGGAATTTATCTTAACAAAAATATCTCTTTTCTTTCTTACTAATGTCTGGATCTCATTAAAGTCAAAGACCAGCTGTGCTCTGTTTTGTGAGGCTCAAGTTCCTAACACTTTGCCATTCTCTTTCCAACTGGGCCTAGAATTCCCTGGAAGGAATGACCTGAGAGGTCATCTATCCTAGTGCTTACCAAAAGCAGGATTACTTTCTTTTATCTCTGATAGTTGGTCATTTTGCCATTGTTTAAATAATTAAACTAACAAAGAACTCACCACCTTGCACTTCTAGTTTTAGGCAACATGATTCATTCTTTTTTCTACAAGGCACCTTTCATGTCCTCTACCCTTTTTCCTCAACTACTTAAACATTTTTCAATTACCTTTCATGTGACCTGTCACCATGTTTGTCATCTCCAATTAGTTGGGCACAATGCCCACGTGGCATCCACACATCTCAGCATACAATGTGACAATTACCTCCTTTATTCTGGCCACTCCTGTTAATATAGATTCTGTAGCATATACAAGATGCCTATGTCAGTGCTTGTCCCAGAATACAAGCTGATTTCATACTGGTTTCCTTTGCTTCTTATTTAATTTCTAATCATGTACTACCCTCCTGTTTGTTGTTTGCTTTTTCCATAAGAACCAATATTAGACCAGTATTGCCCTTTATACTATATTATGTAATTTATTTTCTGAATCAAAATGCATTGTGTAATATTTATGATAACTATTTCATCAACATTTTTTGAATCTTATTTTTATGATTAACTATGACTGACAGTTCTTTTAGATGCAAATGTTCAGGAGCAAGAATTTCCTGTCCCCTTCAAAGGTCCTTCTAGCTGGACTAAGATCACATTGACAGCAGAAAGTCAAATTTAATTTCATATGCATGAGGAATCCACACAGACATGGAAATTCCAAAGACAGTCAGGCAACCTGAGGTATGGGGGTAGGGATCTGGGACTTCAAAGGGAAGGAATGCAATTCACAGGAAGATGAAAAAGAGTAAATGTTTGGTAAACAAATGTTTGCTGGATCATTGAGAAACAATGGGACAAGAAGGACTTTGATCAAACAGGCATACCTAGGTTACTCCCTATCTACCATACCTAGTTCATAACATATTGTAGTTATCTATGGTGATAGCTCTCTTCCTGAAACAGGTCCTCTATCTAAATTCTTTTTAGGCAGTTGAGGGGGAAGTAAAGACTTTTTCCTGATTCTGCTGGGTCTTGATTATATTTTAACTAAAAATAATCTTCATGGCCCATCTATGGACCACTTGCCCTTGGTCTTTACACAAATATATTATTACCTTTTAACATTCATCTCAGCTATTTGTAGGAATTTTGAACAAGGCAGAGGCTAGGATAATGCCCTTGTTGCATGCTAATATTGGCTCCCGTGAGCTCTTCAGCATTTTCTAAATCCATAAAACCAGTAATGCTATTAAAATTAGACTGGCAAAAAAAAAAATAATAGAATAGCAAAATCAGAATAGTGACAAAGATCTTAATAGAGTCTTCACCAAGGAAGATATAAAAGTGGAAAATAAGCATATGAAAAGATGTTCCATACCACAAGGCATTAAGAAATGAGAATTAAAACAATGAAATACCACCACACACCAAATAGAATGGCCAAACGGCCAACATTTGGAACACTGACAATACCAAATGCTGGCCAGGATGTGGAGCTACAGGAATTCTCATATATACTGCTGACAGAAATGCAAAATGGTACAGCCACTTTGGAAGACAGTTTGGCAGTATCTTATGAAATTAAATGTACTCATTATATCAGCCAGCAATCACTCTCTTTGGTGTTTGCCCAAACACAAAAGCCAGGGATGTTGATAGCAGCTTTATTCATAATTGCCAAAACTCGGAAACAACCAAAATGTCCTTCAGTAGGTGAATGAATAAATAAGTGGTATTACATCCAGACAATATAATATTATTTATCACTAAAAAGAAATGAGCTATCAAGCCATGAAAAGATATGCAGGAAACTTAAGTTCATATTACTAAGTGAAAGAAGCCAATCTGAAATGGCTACATATTATATGATCCCAGTTATATGACATTCTAGAAAAGGCAAAACTATGGAAAAAATAAAAAGATCAACGGAGGAGAGGGATGGATATGCAGAACAAACAGGATTTTTAGGGCAGTGAAAATACTCTGTATGATGTTATAATTATGGATATGTGTCATCATGCATTTGTCAACACCCACTGAAATGTACAACAGCAAGGGTGAACCCAAAGGTAAACTATGGACTTTGAGTGATTATGATGTGTCAATGTAAATTCATTCTTGGTAACAAATGTGCCATTTTGATACTGGGAGATAATGGAGGAGGCAATGCACCTTCCTTTCAATTGTGCTGTGAGCCTAAAACTACTCTTAAAAGTAATAATAGATGATTTTCACTTCTGAGAAGATGGAGTACAGGTACTTTCCCCTATTCCTCCCATTTAGTACAACTTCAAATCCCTGGATATATATGTAAAACAAACCAAACAAAACTCTGAAGAGTGGAGAGAATTAGGTAGACTGGCCAGGAACCATGGGATCCAAGGAATGACAAGGTTTTAAGTTCCTTGGGTTATATATTTTTTGCCTCCTGTATCTCAGACTTGGAGCTGGAGATATTGGCAACCCAAAAATGCCAACCATAGTAGACAAAAAATAAAAAATAAACCCTAACAAAAGCCTGCACTCTCTAGTCAAAGAAACAGGAATGGGGCAAACTAGTGAGACTAAACATTTTATATAATAATTACTCTACTTCTGCCAAACACCACAGAAAAACCTGTGGCTCCATTCCCACTGATGCAAGCCAAGGCTGAGTGGGGAGCCAAGACGTCCCCCCTGGAGAGTCTATAACAAGGTGCCCCATGCCCCCCACCTTCACTACTGGCATAGTGTCAGAGAAAGCTAAGAAGGAAACTGAGACTTTCACTTCAGCCAGCCTGTGAGGAGCTTCCCCTTTGATATCACTAGAGACCATGTGGGAAGAATGGATCCAGCATCTCTCTAATGAAGGGTTGTCAGAGAACATCTAGTGGAGAGTTAGGACTTTCTCCACTACCTAGTGGTAATGATGCCACCTACCTATGGTGCCAGTGGGGAACACGTAGGAAACCATAAATCTCATTGCCTGGAGTAATGTGGAGACACACACATGCGTGAGCGCGCACGTGCACGCGCACACACACACACACACACACACACACACACACACACTAGATGTTAACAAAACCCATGTGGGAAACCTGGGCTTCTACCTTCACCTGGCCCTGATGAGTCAGAGCATACCCCTCTTCTGTTGGAGTGGAGTCATCGAAAGTCACCTAAAACAGAAGTTAAATGAGATCCAGAGTCTCATAATTTATTATAAAATTTACTATCCAGGACTCAACTGAAAATCACTCATCATACAAAGAAACAGGAAGATCTCGAATTGAATGAAAGAAGACAATCAGTAGATGCCAACATAGAGAAGACAAAGATGTTAGCATTACCTAACAAATAATCTTAAATAGCAACCATCATAAAATTCTTCAATGAGCAATTTATAAACATTTTCCAAACAAATGAAAGAAAGTCTCAGAAAAGAAACAGAAATATAAAGAAACAAATGGAAATTTTAGAACTGAAAAATATAATAACTGAAAAAAACTCAGTGGATGAGTTCAATACAAGTTTGGAAGGGACAAAGAAAAGAATCAGTGAACCAGTGAATTAATTACTTAATTCACTGAATTAAGAACCAGTGAATTAAATAGAAATTACCCAATCTCAATACAAAGAGAAAATAGGCTAAAAAAGCAAAGCAAAACAAAACAAAAACAGAGTCTCAGGGACCAGTGGGACTATATTAAAAGATCTGACATTTGTGTCATGGAAGTCCAAGAAGGAGAGGAAAAAGAGGGCAGGGCTGGAAAAGTACATGAAGAAATAATGGTCAAAAACTTTTCAAATTTAGCAAAAGACAAACCTACAGATTCATAAAGCTGAGTGAACTCCCAACAGGATAAACCACAAAAACATAAAGCAAGCTAGAAAGATCATACAAGTACCTCTTTTCCAAGTGAACAGAGTGCAAGAATGTGATACACCCAAATAGCCTTATTCTTCTTAAGGTCTAGAGTAAACTTCCCAGTTAATGGAGGATTTTTTTTCCTGATCTAACTAGAAAGTAGGCTGAACCTGTCATGAAAATGTCATTGCATTTGCCTAGGAGTCAATTTTCATGTGAGGTACTTTTTGGAAAGCCTAAAAGGACATACAATGAGGTGTTCTTATACCTTGGTTGTTTTTGTCTGGTTGCTAATAAATGCTTAAATATGTGGCGAATTCTATCTTAGATTGTTTTCCCTGTAATATAGTACTATGGTAGCAAGTTTCTGGAGAAGGAGTCCTGTAACTCCCAGCCACTCCTAGCTATTGGAGACTATCAGTACTTAGAAAAACTTGAAAATTATAACTAACTGAATTGACGTAGGTCATTCACTATATGGTACCAAGCATACTTATTATAGGAAGCAGCCTAAATAATTTGACTGTTTTTATAGGTTATATACATGGAATATATTAAGCTAATCTTCTTTATTTAATTACAATTTATTGCTGTCAGAAAATGCTTAAATAAGAAAAGTCATATCATGTGATTTAGATGGTGAAGGGATAGGATGTATACATCAAATACTAAGAGTAGGGCTTAATTCTTAAATATTTGGAAAGGAATTAGGAACATATACTCTTGAGTAGAGACCCCTCTAGGAATGTGAAATAAATAAATGATAGGAACCAAATGAAAATTTAAAACTGTGAAAAAACATGTAGATTTGATTCATCAAGAAAATATATCAATAGATATCATCAACCACCTTAAAACTTATGGGCTCAAAATAACAGCCATTTTATTTAGCTCATAGACCTTTGGTTTGGCTAGGTGCCTCTTTTAGACTGGACTGCTCAACTGCTTTCTTCTGGGTTCTCTCATGTCACTGTGGTAAGCTGGCTTGTGGCTTAGGGTTGGATAATCTAGTACAGACTCGTTCATGTGTCTGGTATTTGGCAGGCAATATTGCTCAGTTCTCTTTCTCATGGCCCTATATCCTCCAGCAGGCTACCTCTGCCTCATTCTCCTGATAATCTTACATGTAAGCCCTTTCCAATGCCCTGCTTGCCTCATGGTTGCTAATGACTCATTGGCAAAAGCAAATCACAAAGTCAAGCCCTGAGACACACAACTTCTCAAGTAACAACTACCGAACTCACTGATGTTGTGGTTAAAAAGGGGGAAATATTGTAGCCATTTTTCATCAGCCTCGAAAAGAGTGTGCCAACTTGTGCCACCATGAATATTATACCAAGGTATGTCAATCTCTGTCTACTGTCTTAGTAAATAATTTTTTTTGCCATGGAGAAATGGCTTTCTCTTCCTATAGTCCAATACTATGTATAAATTAATTTTGAAAGGCTTTATGATTCAGACTTGAATAAAAGGACAAAAACCATATGATAATCTCACTAGATACAGAAAAAGCATTTGGCAAAGTACAAAATCTACTCACAATTAAAAAACTCTAAACAAAGTAGGATTAGAGAGAATATACCTCAACATAATACATGCCATATGTGAAAAACCCACAGCTAATGTCATATTAAAAGGTGAAAACTGAGAATTCTTCTAAGATCAGGAATAAGACAAGGATGTCTACTCTCACTACTTTTATTCAGCATTGTACTGGAAGTTCTAGCCACAGCAATCAGATAAGTAAAAGAAATAAAGGGCATCAAAATTGGTAAGAAACAAGTAAAACTTTTACTGTCTGCAGATGACATAATACCATATATAGAAAACCCTAAAGATGCCACCAAAAGACTACTAGAACTGACTAATGAAATCAGGTTACAGGATACAAAATTGATATACAGAAACCTGTTGCATTTCCATGCACTAATAATGAAGTAGCAGAAAAAGAAATGAAGAAAACAATCTCACTTGCACTTGTACCAAAAAGAATAAAATCCTTAGGAATAAACTTAACCAAGGAGGTGAAAGAACCATACTCTGAAAACTATAAAACATTGATGAGAGAAATTGAAGATGACACAAACAAATGGAAAGATATTCCATGCTCATGGATTTGAAGAACCAAATTGTTAAAACGTCCATTCTACCCAAAGATATCTACAGATTTAATGCATCTTTATTAAAATACCAATAGCATTTTTCACAGAACTAAAACAAGGAATACTAAAATTTGTATGGAACCATAAAGCAATCTTGAGAAAGAACAAAGTCGGAGGTATCACCATCTCAGATTTCAAGACACACTACAAAGCTATAGTAATCAAAACAGTATGGTACCAGCACAAAAATAGACACACAGATCAATGGGACTGAATAGAGTCCAGAAATAAATCCACACTTACATGGTCAATTAATTTATGACAAAAGAGGCAAGAATATACAATGAGGAAAAGACAATGTCTTCAACATATGGTTCTGGGAAAACTGGACAACTACATATAGAAGAATGAACCTGGTCCATTTCCTTACACCATACACAAAAATAAACTCAAAATGGATTAAATTCCTAAATGTGAGACCTGAAACCATAAAACTCCTAGAAGAGAATACACGCAGTAATCTCTTTGACATCAAGCTTTGTGACATTTTTTGAGATATGTTTTCTAAGGCAGGGGAAACAAAAGCAAAAATAAACTGTTGGGATGACTCCAAAATAAAAAGCTTTTGCATAGCAAAGGAAACCATCAACAAAACAAAAAGATAACCTACTGAATGGGAGAAGATATTTGCAAGTGATGTATCTGATTAATATATCTGGGTTAATATCCAAAATATATAAAGAACTCATATAACTCAACACCAAAAACAAAACCAAAAAACAAAACCAAAAACAAAATTCCACCCAGATAATCCAATTAAAACTGGGTAGAGGCATTGAGTAGACAGTTTTTCAAGAAAGACATACAGATGGCCAACAGACAAATGAAAAGATGCTCAACATCACTAACCATCAGAGAAATGCAAATCAAATCACTTTACTAAAATCAAAAAGACAAGAAAATGGCTAAATCAAAAGACAAGAAATAACAAGTGTTGATGAGGATTTGGAGAAAAAAGAACTCTCAAGCACTGTTGGTGGGAATGCAAATTGGTACAACCAGCATGGAAAGCAGTATAGAATTTTCTCACAAAATTAAAAATAGAATTACCACATGAGCCAGTAATTCCACTACTGGATATTTACCCAAAGAAATGGAAACACTAATTTGAAAGGATATATATACCCCTGTGTTTGTTGTAGCATTACATATAATAGCCAAGATATGGAAGCAACCCAAGCATTCACTGATAGATGAATGGACAAAGAGGATGTGATATGTACATACAATGGAATATTACTCATCATGTGACAACATAATGGGCATAAAGGGTATTATGCTTAGTTAAATAACTCAGACAAAGAAAGACAAATACCATATAATATCACTCTTATGTGGAATTTTAGAAACAAAACAAATGAACAAAGAAAAAGAAGGTAAACAAATTAAAAAAGACTTTTATATACAGAGAACAAACTAGTGGTTACCAGAGGGGAAGTGGGTGAGGGGATAGGTAAAATACATAAACAGGATTAAGACTACACTTACTGTGTTGAGCACTGAATCATGTATAGAAATGTTGAAAGAATCCTTGCTTGTACACTTGAAACTAACAAAGAACTATATGTTAGTTATATTTCAGTTAACAATTTTTTAATGTAAAAAAGTATAGCAGTATGAATTTCATTCATTTATTCAACAAATATTTATCGAGAGCCAAAAAGATACCAGACATTGAAGGTAACCAAAAAATCCTGCCTTTAGGAGCTTAAGATCTAGGGTAGATACAGGACATAAATAAGTTAAATAGATAAAAATGTATAGTATGCTCTATAGTGATAAATACTAAGAAAAAAACTAAATCAGGAAGGAAGGTCAGGAATATGTGGGGAAAGTAACATTTTACATAGAGTAGTAAGGAAAATTCTCGACGAAAAAGTAACCTTTGACTAAAAAATGAAGGAAGTCAGGAAGTAAGCCGAGATGAACACTGCTGGCAGAGGGAACAGCAAATACAAAGGACTTGTGCTACAAATCCTACAAAGCAGGATTGTGCTTGCCTAGCATGTTTGAGTAACATCAAATATGAGTTATACGGCTGGTGAAAAGACAGTAGTCAGAGTAAGAGATGAGGTCAGAGAGATAATGAACTTGGGGCAGGAAAGTGCCGAAATATAACATTGTATAGCTCATAGAAAGTACTTTGGCTTCCACTCTGAGTGGAATGGAAAGCCATCAGAGTGAGCAGCAAAGTACCATCACTGGGACCTACGTTTTAAAAGGATTGCTTGGCTGTTGGGTAGAGACTGGTGAAAAGGCAGAAGCAGTGAGACAGGTTAGGAGGCTATTGGGACAATCTAGACAAGAGGTGATAATGGCTTGGAGCAGTAGTGAGTGAAGTATTTGGATTCAGGGTGTATTCTGAAAGTAGAGAGGACAGAATTTGCTAGTTGATGGGATCTGGAAGATGAAAGACAGAAAAGACTCAACAATGACTCTAAGGTCTTTAGCCCAAGCAACAGAAAAATGGAGCTGCACTTCTGAGATGGGGAAGTCTGTTGAAAGAGCAGGTTTGGAATAGTGAATATCAGATGATGAATTGAGTTTGAA
The DNA here is from genome assembly GCF_022837055.1 of Prionailurus viverrinus. Lineage (NCBI taxonomy): Eukaryota > Metazoa > Chordata > Mammalia > Carnivora > Felidae > Prionailurus > Prionailurus viverrinus. The sequence continues at coordinate 133,555,341 of NC_062564.1, read as the reverse complement.
GTATCTGTGGCAGAAGTAGTTTATGTCCTCTTGTCCACTCTACTGCATGCCTGCCCAACTTTCAATTCCAGAACTTTACATCTTTTCCTGAACACAACATTCTTTTGCCACAGGAATCTGCTTTACTGTAGCAGAAGTCTTGCACAGAGAGTCATGACACTGAGGCTTTTCTTTCCAGGAAGCAACTTTATTTGAGCTGGTACTGCTCAGTTGGGTTCGTACCTGAAGAACTGAGCCCTGAATGCCACATGGCTAGTTTTTTCTGCAATTTTTATTTTTTTTTATCTTCCATATATGGTCACACAATCGTGAGGGATATTGTCACGTACACATATAGCCAGGTTGCCTTGAGGTTTTTTGGGTTTTTTTTCTTTCCTTAGGGAGGGGACCCTACCACATTACCACAAAAAGTGGCTGGACATGCTAGGAAATTAATATTCTCCAGAGCAGGTGTCAACCAGTAACTGACAGGATTTGGGATATAAATACCTGAGCTCCCTCACCCCTTGGCTGGAATAAATGATGTTTGTGTTTCATACTGGTCCCCAGAATTCTCCCAGCACTCTATTTGACCAGAGGGTAGTTGGTTTGATAATGAATCCTTTATTCGATTTCTTCATTTCTTTGTCTCACTTCCCCATTTCTTTACCTTTATCTCGCCTCTCTAAAATAAAACAACAACAAAAATGCAACACCAAAAAATCTGTTAGTATTCAAATCCCTTCTGGTACAGCTGAAATAAGGACAATACCTATTAGACACCCAAAAGGCAATGTCATGGCAGTAGATGGACACTCATTCTCTGAGATTTATGAAATATCAGTCTAGGGATATAAATTTGGGAGTCATCAGCATATGGACAGTTTGGAAGTCATAAGACTGGATAAGATCATGAAGAGAGTGAGTAAAATAGAAAGAAAAGCAGTGTAAGAACAGGTTGGAACTTTTGGTCCCACTAAACTTTAGATGTAGGAGAACTGAGGAGGAACCAGCAAAAAATGGCAACAAGAAGCAGCCAGGGAAGTCAGAAGAAACTTAGGCAAATAAAGAAAATATTTCTAGGAATTAATATTACTAACTCCTGGGTCTCACTGCAGATCAAAAGAACCGGGATCTCTGTTGGTCCACACAGGAAGTTTGCATTTTTGAAGGCTTATCAGATATTCCTTATGCATAATAAGGCTCAAGAAATTCGAGTCTTAGAAACTCCTACTTTCTCTTTTTTGGAGAGTGGGGGTGGGAAGAAGGTTTGCGGTGTAGGTAGCATGGCACAGATAAGCTTTTACTCTCTCTCGGTGAGTTCACAACATTATAGGTGAGCATTTATAATTGACTTCTCGAAAGCTCATCCTGCTACTTAAGCATATTGTGCCCTTGTAATCAGAGGTAATATATACGTGCAATTTTGAATTAGCTAAATATGGATCTTTTTCTCTGTAGTTGAGGTTATCCTGAGTTGATAATGTTAGTTGCCAGGGGTTTCACATTCTTAAACTAGATCATTTACCCAAAACAAGTCTATAGAAAATTTTCTTTTTATTAAGATGTAACATCAGATAGCAAGATTTCAGCTTATTCTACTTCTACAGATAATTGTTTTACAATTATAACTAATAATTATACTAACAAGACTGATTTTTAAAAAATTATCAGTATTTACATGTCCAAGTAAAATTTCCTTGTAGTCCTCTAAGGAAGTCATGCCACATTTGTGAAAATCTTTAGAAATACCTTCAGTATCCATGACAACTACATTTGACTAGCACATCTTCATTTTTTTAAGTAGTCTTGATTTTAGAATTACTAATACTGATACTAATAACAGTTAACACCTTTTCATGATTTCCATAAACTGAATGTGTACCCCCCAGATTCATATGTTAAAACCTAACCCTCAATAAGATGGTTTTTGGAGGTGGGGCCTTTAAGAGGTGATTTGATCCTAAAGACAGAGCCCTCATGATCAAGATTTAGTGCCTTTATAAATGAAAGCCTAGAGAACTACCTTGCCCTTCCTCCCATGTGAAGTTATAGGAAGACAGCTCTCTATGAACCAAGAAGCAGGCTGTCAGCAGACACTGAATCTGTTGGTGCCTTGACGTTGGACTTCTGTCCTCCAGAACTGTGGTAAATAAACATTTGCTGTTTAGCCACCGGTCTATGGTACTTTTGTTATAGCAGCCCAAACAGACTAGATCAATGATTCTCATAAACTGACTCTATAGTGTGGTCTCAAGAAGGTTTGCAACAAAATGTTATAAGTTTAATAGATGAACCTAACTACTTATAGGAGAAAATTCTCTAAAGGCGTGCTGTTATTAGTAGAATAAAAAGACCATAGAATACCCCAAAGAGACAAAAGCAGTTACATAATTTGTACAAATGAAAATGCAGGGCCTCTTGCCCAGAAAGCAGGGGGAAGGTGCTATTAAAGGTATTAAATTATAAAGCTGCTCAAGCACATGCTCTCCCGGAAAACACCAGTTCAAAGACAATCATTAGTTTAAAGATGGCATCAACAGACTATGAAACCAAGTGCGGTCCCTTCTGAGTACAGGGTCTATGTGGCAGCACAGGTCACTCACCCAGGCAGCCCACCAGTCCATGCAGCCAGCCCTGCATAGATCACTGCTCTTCAGATACTATCAGCTTCCACTGATGCAAATAAAAGTTACAGACTTTGTCTTTACCTCCTCTTTTAGATATAAAACTTCATGTATTTTTAATCTTTGGTTCCTTGTAGTAAAAGAATAAAAAGATTCAGGATGCAAAGAGGGGGTGTACTGGCTAAAGCACCAAAAAGCAAGACCTCTCCCATGGGGTGAGAGGCAAAGAACTACCTGGGGAAAGCACCTTCCCAGCTGCCTTACTGAGGCAGGCCAGTAAGTCTAGCATGGGGAAGTTTATTTTACCTCAAGTTCTGATAAAACAGCAACATTTCCACTTTGGGTGGGTTTTAGCAAACATTCTAAAGGCCACTTTATACAAAATTTCATGGAAACACAGTGGGACAAAACTAGCATCACCCCTACCCACTCTCCGTCCTACCCCATTTCCTATGCTTCCTGTGGCTGTCATGTCTAATTCAACAGACAACCGCAAAAATACTGGCTATTAAACAACCTAAGGGTAATTTATATTCTCATCATGTTCTAGGTTTTTGCTAAAATACACACGAGTGATTTAAGGAGTATGCTAGCTGTGAAACTAAGTTTCTTTAATTCCCTGATGGCAATGCAGTTTCCTATGAGTGTTATCTTATCTTTTCAATGATACTTTTCTCCTGGGGTGGGGGGGTGGGGAGGAGGAGGCACACTTAGTTCTTAGTTCTTGTGTATCTGCTATATTCTTTATTATAGCACTAATCATGGGACTAATTACATATTGAATAGAGCTTAGTTACATATCATAGCTGGAGAAAAATGTGTAGAAACTATATATAAATATTCCCTTCTCCCCTCCTCCACAAATGCAGCCAATTTTAAATGTAAATCTTGGGGCGCCTGGGTGGCGCAGTCGGTTAAGCGTCCGACTTCAGCCAGGTCACGATCTTGCGGTCTGTGAGTTTGAGCCCCGCGTCGGGCTCTGGGCTGATGGCTCAGAGCCTGGAGCCTGTTTCCCATTCTGTGTCTCCCTCTCTCTCTGCCCCTCCCCCGTTCATGCTTTGTCTCTCTCTGTCCCAAAAATAAATAAACGTTAAAAAAAAAAATTAAAAAAAAAAATGTAAATCTTAATCATGATGAACTTTCCTAACTATTATAGTGTAGGATAATTTACACTGTTAAACTCAAATCTAGTATATGCCAGTGGTGGGAGTATTATAGTGCAGTTACTATGTTTCTAATTCATTAATTTCTAGGACCATTTATGGTATATCACAGATTTAGTTAAGTCATTTAGAGATATTTTCTGAAGTTCTCTTTTCAATGTTTTTTTTTTTTTTTGAGAGAGAGAGAGAGCGCGTGCGCACGAGTGGGGGAGGGGCACAGAGAGAGGGGGGTATAGAGGATCTGAAGTGAGCTCTGGGCTGACATCAGCAGGCCCAATGCAGGCCTCCAACAAACTGTGAGATCATGACTTAAGCCAAAGTTGGATGCTCAGCTGACTGAGCCACCCAGGTGCCCCTATTTTCTGAAATTCTTGAAAGAGTTTCAAGCTCTTTTTTTTTTTTTTAACGTTTATTCTTTTTTGAGAGACAGAGAGAGAAAGAGTGTGAGTGGGGGTGGGGGAGAGAGAGAGGGAGACACAGATCCAAATCAGGCTCCAGGCTCTGAACTGTCAGCACAGAGCCTGATGCAGGGCTTGAACTCACAAACTGCGAGATCTGAGCCAAAGTCAGAAGCTTAACCAGCGTCACCCAGGCGCCCAGAAAGAGTTTCAAAACAAAACAAACTTTAACTGATATTAACCATTTAATAGTATTAAGAGAAAGTGAGGCTATCATAAAATCCATTTGTGAAATATCAGATATTCTTTCTAATTCTACAGAATTCTTCTGTCACTACTTCATTCATATTAATATTAATATTGAATTGAGGTTGTGCCAGCGATATTACCTCACAACTTAGGTCTAAGCAATACATAACAATATTTTTTTTGTAGGGGAAATAGCAATTGCTAAAATAAAATTTATATAATACAATAGCATTTAGAATGACCTTGAGGAAGAAACTCTTAGACCAATGAGTTGAACTTTCCATGAAGCTTCTCAGACAAAAGAGAAGAAGGCAAATTAGTGAAGGAAGAAATTAGAACAGTAAGGACTAAGATTTCCCCAAAGTGAGCATGAGGTAAAAGATTTTCCAGTCACAATGAAAATAGAATTTGCTGACAAGGTCATGATCACATCAGACAGCTCACAACTGGGAACAAGGAATTTACAAAAAAACATTATTTATCTTTTACTATACAATTTGGAACGTTTCCAAGCTACATCTGGGAAATGCCTGCCTGCCCTTGACCATTATATTGCTCAATTTTTCCTCTTATAGCTCTCATTCATTTACCACACACATGCCACCTTAAGGGTAGTAAGGAGTTCACTTACATGAGGTATCTAACAGAGCCTAAAAACCTCATAGAAGCAGAAAAGAATGGTGGCTTGCCAGAGGCCAGGGGAAGGGGGACATGGAGACTTGCTCTTTGATGGGTATAAAGTTTCAGTTATGCAAGGTAAGTTCTAGAGATCTGCTCTACAACATTGTGCCTGTTGTTATCAACACTATATTGTACACTTAAAAATGTGTTTAAAAGGGGAGCTCTCTTTTTTTTTTCCAATATATGAAGTTTATTGTCAAATTGGTTTCCATACAACACACAGTGCTCACCCCAAAAGGTGCCCTCCTCAATACCCATCACCCTCCCTCCCCTCCCTCCCACCCCCCATCAACCCTCAGTTTGTTCTCAGTTTTTAACAGTCTCTTATGCTTTGGATCTCTTCTACTCTAACCTCTTTTTTTTTTTCCTTCCCCTCCCCCATGGGTTTCTGTTAAGTTTCTCAGGATCCACATAAGAGTGAAAACATATGGTATCTGTCTTTCTCTGTATGGCTTATTTCACTTAGCATAACACTCTCCAGTTCCATCCATGTTGCTACAAAGGGCCATATTTCATTCTTTCTCATTGCCACGTAGTACTCCATTCTGTATATAAACCACAATTTCTTTATCCATTCATCAGTTGATGGACATTTAGGCTCTTTCCATAATTTGGCTATTGTTGAGAGTGCTGCTATAAACATTGGGGTACAAGTGCCCCTATGCATCAGTACTCCTGTATCCCTTGGATAAATTCCTAGCAGTGCTATTGCTGGGTCATAGGGTAGGTCTATTTTTAATTTTCTGAGGAACCTCCACACTGTTTTCCAGAGTGGCTGCACCAATTTGCATTCCCACCAACAGTTCAAGAGGGTTCCCGTTTCTCCACATCCTCTGCAGCATCTATAGTCTCCTGATTTGTTCATTTTGGCCACTCTGACTGTCATGAGGTGATATCTGAGTGTGGTTTTGATTTGTATTTCCCTGATGAGGAGCAACATTGAGCATCTTTTCATGTGCCTGTTGGCCATCTGGATCTCTTCTTTAGAGAAGTGTCTATTCATGTTTTCTGCCCATTTCTTCACTGGGTTATTTGTTTTTTGGGTGTGAAGTTTGGTGAGCTCTTTATAGATTTTGGATACTAGCCCTTTGTCCGATATGTCATTTGCAAATATCTTTTCCCAGTGTGTTGGTTGCCTTTTAGTTTTGTTGGTTGTTTTCTTTGCTGTGCAGAAGCTTTTTATCTTCATAAGTTCCCAGTAGTTCATTTTTGCTTTTAATTCCCTTGCCTTTGGGGATGTGTCAAGTAAGAGATTGCTACGGCTGAGGTCAGAGAGGTCTTTTCCTGCTTTCTCCTCTAGGGTTTTGATGGTTTCCTGTCTCACATTCAGGTTAAAAGGGGAGATCTCATATTAAATATTCTTACTACATTTTTTAAAAGGTAGTAAGCAAGCACCTACATTTAATTCTAGACATATTTTACTCCTTTAACTGGTATAATTGATTCAGGTGATTCAGATGTTTGTCATTGGTAAGGCATTCCTTATTAAATGAACTGGAACATCTGTGTTCCTAATTTAATGCAAAAACTCCATGCCTTTCTGATCTTTGGGGCATGCCATTATTTTTGAGAAAGCCAACTGGGTGTTTGTACTGTAATCCAATTAACACACGTCCTCACACTATAGTTCAAAGCAGTAAACCTTCCCAGACAACCAAAAGACTTTATTCACAATACAATGAATGATTTTGAGTTCATCACTGACAGTGGGAAATGGCCTATGTACTGTTCATTGAGGGAGGATCCTATTGTTTTAAGATAATAAACAGAACAAGGTAGACTTCTACTCGTTTCCCAAGAATGACATTGATTTGCAGCAAGACCTCTGAAGAATCATTTGTCTATCATTAGAAGACATAGCTCCTTCTTAAGGCCAAGAAAACACTTAGGATGCCTTGTTTCTTTGTAGATACTAGATCTTTGGACTTCCCTGGACTGGTGGCATTTATGTAGATAGGTGTTTAAAGTTGCACAAAACACAGTTTAATGCCCTTGAGGCAGCTGTAAGGAACTGAAACACACTCCCTACAGACCATGCAGTCTAAATGGCTTCTGGGATAATTAAAGGAACTCCATAACCCAAATAAAGTACAGGGTTCATGAGGCCCAGTCTTTTCAGGTGCTGCTTTCAAAGAAACACAGTCAATTGTTGTGGCTTCTAAATAATATAGACTTAGGGAATTATATTATTGGAAGGATGCTAGAGAGCCTATGACAGCCATGTTTTCATAACAATTTAAACAAAATTGAAAAAGAGCAGATTATTCATCTCAAAGAATTGACTTTCTTGATGTCACCACTGAAGATCAAAAGTCAAAACTAAGTAGGTGTAATTCAAACCCTTATTTGCTTCTTTAGGCCAGCATCAAAGGGAATTCAATTCACAATCTACATGAATACTTCTTACATTCCCTTTTCCTATTTCTTTTTTATTCTTTTCTTTTCTAGTACCTTCCCCCCCAGCCCCCCTTTTTTGCCATATTCCCCTGAATATTTTCCTGGAAACCCACTTACTTACTAGCTCCTTTCTTTCTGTCTCTTCTCCTTTTCTTCTATACAGAGTAAAGCTGAACTTTTAATTTACAACCTCTCCTCATCCACACCTTCTCCTCAGTTTTTTGCCTTCCCAATTACCCCAGTCTACATCAGTGTTTCTCAACTTTCTTTTTATTATTGCTTTCCCCAAGGGGACTTTTTAAACATATTTTTTCCTAATTCCCTCCCATGAAAATTTAAAGTTACAGATATACCATATATTAGCTTACCTGTTATAAGTATAATATAATATAACATAATATCTGATATATATAATGCCTGTAGGGGAGGCTTCATGTATAAAGCATGATTTTTTTTACCCATCCAAGAACCAATCCTCCCCCTTGGGCACAATATCATCTCAGCTGAGAATGCATGGCCTGCAACAAAGGTGGGAGAGCAAAGGGGAACAGAAACTGATGGGTAAGTAGTGCCAGCCAACTGCAAGTTCTTTTGTGAGCATCCAAATTCTGCTCCCTTTCTGCCTATTTTTTAATCACTTGGGTGCATGTACCACCCTAGCCCATGCCAGTCTTAAGCAAAACTGTAAAATCTGGCCTCTCTTCTTAGCTTCTGTCTTCTCTTATTTCCCTGAATAACTAGTACCCTGTGACACTTTATTCAAAAATCATTCTTGCACCCAATAAATGCCTAGGCATTTGGAATCTCACCTCCTAGCTGTCAAATAAAACCTGGTAATCTGAGATAATTCTTGCATGTTAAAGACTAACCCTGCAAAGTTGATATATTACTCCTCTGGAAATCATTTGTATTTCCCTCAAAAAGGAAACTCTCTCTCCCCCAGGCATTAAGTTTTGCTACTAGTTCAGACACCATAGAAAGCAGGCAAGGAGATGATCTATAATAAATGCATTCTCTAAGTATCCCTAACATCATAAAAGAATAAATCACTCAAGTGACACCCACTCTGCCTCTTCACAATATTCAGCATGCCTCTCTTACTCATCATTGCTCTCCTCAATAATATTACCTATTCTTCTAGACTGGAAGCTGTGGGGAAAGGTAGGGCATTTGTAAATATCTTTGTATTCACCATACCATCGAGTACCATACATTGCATATTGCTGTCACCCAATGAAACCAAACTGAATTCCCCAGTTTTGTGTATTTTTCATGTTAAGAAGTAGTCCTGCCTGGGGGCACCTGGGCAGCTCAGTCAGTTGAGCATCCGACTTAGGCTCAGGTCGTGATCTCACAGGTTCATGAATTCAAGTCCCACATCTGACTCTCTGCTGTCAGCACAGATCCCACATTGGATCCTCTGTCTGCCTCTCTCTCTGCCCCTCCCCCCTACGCTCACACTCTGTCTCTCTCTCTCTCTCTCTCCATCAAAAATAAATAAACATAAAAAAAAAAGTAGTCCCGCCTGACCTATGGTCCTCAACTTCTTCAACCCTCAACTAAAAAAATAATCACTATTTCTGTCTTCTCCATATGCCTATTTAAGATTTCCATGAGACAGCTGTGTGGCTGTACTTTTCAAACTTTTCTTTGCCTCGAACACATAGTAAGCATTACATTTCACATCATGACCCAGTCCACTTACACACACACACACACACACACACACACACACACGAGCTCCTGCGCACGCTCACACACACGTTTCACGAAACAATGTTATGTGGGAAGTACCTTGCTAATTTCTATTTTATTTTATTTTATTTTTAACATCATACTTGTGACCCACTGAATCATTCTCAAGACTAGAGTTGGTTGTGAGCTGAAGTTTGAAGAACAGAGGGTAGAGATTGAGAGCACCTAAGGGTTTTGAATCAGTACCTAAATTGGGTCCAAACTTGGGCACTTTGATTTTGAACAAATGATTGGGCCCAAACTTGGGCACTTTGATTTTGATTTTAAACAAAGCACTGTATAGGCTTCAGTGCTCTGTCCTTTAAAATAGAAGTAACAATATTACTCTGCTAGAAAGATTGTTTTGGGGGATTAAATAATGCATCCAAGGCCCTTTGTTCAACATAAGACATATAGTAAATGTTAATTTTAGTTCTTAGTATTCACTCTTTGAATTGTCTTGAGAAACTTGGAGAAAGAAGTTATGTGCATGTAAAATATAATACTTATATGTAATTCACTATGTGTTTATCTGTGTTCTGTAATTTTAAGCGTTTAATTTTATTCAATAATTTTATGTGCCTATAAATCTTGTCTTCTCAGCTATGTTATAACCATGCTGGAGCCCCTCATAAAGTTTTTCTTCTACTACATGTAGCACCTACCCAGGGCTGAGATTCAAGTACTATTAAAGTTCTCATCTAGCTACTTTTTTGCAAATGATTTTATAATATGTAAAGGAAAAGGATAATGTAAAATAGATTAGGCAGTAGGGAAAGGGTAAGTTATTTGCAACTTTGCATTAATACCTCCAACAATGGCTAAAATTTATCTTAAAAGAAGACCTAGTTGTCATTACTGTAATATGGAACTTTTCCCAAACAGTAACTTAAAATAAATACAAGAACCCCAAATCATAGAATTATGGTATTTTTGAGAATTGCCACTTGGAGTGAAAATGTCTTATGAAAACAAGTACTCTCCACTTGCTTTGCCCTCATAAATCAGGAAGCGGTATTCCAAAGTGATGTAGGAAAACACTGAAAACCAGTTTCTTAAAATTACAAAACCCTATATTGCTATACTCAAAGGTATAACAAGATTATTCCCTAAGGGAAGAACATGATACTGTATTATACCAAAAATGCATTTTTATGAAGGCATTTTATACAAATAATAATAATAAAACAGTTAAATAAAACTGATCTAAATAATGCCCCAAAAAGCAAAATCAATAATTATTTGTTGAATATCTCAACTAAAAACTAAAAAGTGGAGGATTAAAAGAGTTAAGTGCTCAAGAAATTAACATGTGCTTGGGCAACTAAGACGAATGCATATAAACTTCACTAGCAAATTGAGTTAAATAATATGTTGAGACAACATGAGAGATATCACAGAGGAATGTATGGTTGCTTAAACAAGAGAGAGAAAGACTGCTGTGAGTGAATATGCAAGGGGAGAGCTTTCTAGAGTGAAGTATAAGACTTGACACCAACTGCTTTCTAGAGTTGTCCTTGTGGAAAAGGACTAGCACAATCTGTGTAAGTTAGGATAAATCCCTGCTGGGAAGAGTTAGCTAAAGGGTTACTGAGTATGTTGGGTTCACTATGAGCTCAACTCTTGGCTGGACATAGGACATAATAGGGCAATGAAATGTTTGAAAATTCTGATGACTTCCGTTGTTTACAAATTGGATTAGAATTATATATTTTATAGTCGGTGGATGCCACTCTGGCATCCATTTAGTATCCACGCAATTCCCTCCCTTTTTAAATATAGTAGTTGTGTATTTAGGATTTGAGGTTAGACACATGTTAAAATATGACACAAGTCTTTCCTGATGGATAGCTCAGAACACCCAGTTATAACTATGTAAACACTGAAAAATGTTACAGAGGAAGTGAGAGGTTTACATATTAAAATGAACACTAGCATTACCAATGGTACGCAAATATAATTTAAATCTATTCTAAGTAAAAGTTCAAGATTTATTCCAATAGTGTCTGCCAAATTTTGCTCTTACTTTTTGCTAGAATTTTTTAAAGAGTAGGAATGTCTTAAAGAAAGATTTGTGTTTTGTATTCTCTAGGAAGATAATTTCTATTAATAATTGTCCCTGGTGACATCTGGAGGCTTGGTGACAGTAATGAGGACAATGGAACTAGTGACTAACCATTATTATATTGATTTTTTCAATTTATCCTCCTCTGGTCAAGTTTTCATAGGACTTCCTGAAGTTGTCAACCACAGCAGCCCACCAAAGAGGAAATGATTAGAAAAATAACAAACCCAATGCTAGGGAGGATAATTTGCAGTTAAATATAGCATGTATGTACCTAAAATTACTCGGAAATATCCTTTAAAATATTAATAGCTAGACAAACTAATCAATTAATCAACTAACAATGTGTTGGCCTTGGAGTAAACAAAGAGCCTTTCAAATTTCTTTTTTAATTTAGTTATTTACTTTGGAGACTCAGAGTACAACCATAGATGAAGAAGAAACATCAACCCTTTGAAGGTTTAAGCAAACACTTTCTGTGTGTGCCAAATGTGAGTCCACATGGAAAGAATCAACCAGGTGCTCTGAGCAACAAGTCTTGTATTCACATAGCAGATGCCCTAGAAAGATATCAGAAATATTTTTCTCTAATAGATATATCACAATTGTGCTCTTTAATTTAAAACCTAGGAAGATGAGTTGACCATAAAGTCAATATGAACAAAAGGTTGGACATGTGTTAAAAGACTAGGAATTATCTTAGTCTATTAAATATATACTCTAGTCAGATAATACTTGTATCTTGAGGGGCTGGAAAGCCAATTGCATAAAGAAGAATGAAGGTGATGAGGTTGCTCTCTTTGTAAAAGAGAAGATCGTGGGAACAATGGCAGTGACTTCAAAAATTTGAAGTGCTACTATGTATTAGGAGTAGACATTGTCTATTTTATGCAGAGGGCAGCCCTTATAAGTGGAAATTAGAAGAAAGATTTCAGCTCAATAGAGGGAAATTTAATCAGAGTAGAACTGATCTCATAAGAGTGAATTCATCCACGATTCTATATGGGTTTAAGCAAAGAATGCATGCGTCTCAGGAAATACCAGAGTGGTGATGGAAAATTACGTCAGAAGTGCTAAGGATCTGAAATTCTAAGCATGAAAAGAGTTTTATATTCCAAGTCTTATTAAATCTTGGGCACACAATCTAAAACTTTTAACTCAGGTGAAGTTGCTGGAACTCAAAGAAATGAACAAAATTTAATACAGGCTTATGGGAGAGTAGAAGTCTTAGAGGAAATTGAAAATACTTTTTCTGCCAGTTCCTGGATTTGAAATGTTTTTAATCAAAAAGAAAGTGCTAAATATGAGCATGATTATATTTAGTGGCTAGATTATTTCAAAAAGTACATTATTCTGTCATTCTTTTCAAATCTAAAAATACCCTGCTCCTTAAATTAATAAAATATTTTATTTAGACATAACAATGAAGGAACCTGTAGGCTTGCTTCACTTTGGTTTAAAAAACAAAACACTCTGCTTTTGCCAGTTTCAAAATATGGAAAATTGTAAGCAGCACTGTTGGTTGCGCTAATCATAAGACTCAGTGCTTCTATTTTCCCCCTTCTCTGCACACTGCTTAGACTTGTTGCTTTCCTTTGCTAAATATAGCTGGCTTCCTGCTATTTTCACAGCCTACTGGCAAATTTCATTAGGAAGGTGGAAAGCTAACACTGTCACTCTGATGAATAAAGTGGTCAGCTGATATCTCTCCTTGCTCCAGTGGAAAAATTTACAATGACTAGAGGTGCTGAGAGACAGAATGGAGTTTCATTAAAATAGCCAATTAGTGCAATAAGCAAAAGGCAAGAGGTGACAGCCTTCTTCTCACTGTTTTCCCTTGCCAGGCAGGTGTTAAAAGCCCTAGTTGAGAATAGGAAAGGGAATGGTCTTTTCTTCTTGCTCAAACCTTGTCTCAAGGCTGATTTCATGCCGGTAGCCTTATAAAATATGATTAACAATCACTCTTCCCTGACTCTATGAATGAAGTTCACTGAGTCTCCCCTCCACAGATCAACTCTGTAAATTTTCAGGGACTTCTTCTTGCCTAAAAAATAAAGTCCACACCCTCACAACATATTTCAAGGTCTAGATATATTTTTCTAACCATGCCTGTATTTCTCCCCTTCATTAACCCTTTACACCAGTCAAAGTATTCTGCACACCTTTGTCCCAACACAACTTTATATTTTTGTCATCTTTGCCTGGAATGCTAATCTCATCTGTCCCATCTATCCCAATGTTGGTCCCAATGGGACCAAAATCTGGCTCAAATCTCCCCAACTCCAGCTAGAATTCACTTGTCTATCACTTATATATCATGCTCTGAGCTCCTTCCAACTGACATGGATCATGTCATGGATCATGATTTAAGGAGCTGAATTTCCTAATTTCTTTCCACTGTCATTGTTTAATTATGTTCAGGGTTAAAAGTAAAACTATTTCCCATGACTTGCCAACCATAAGATCCTGCATGTAAATTAAATGTCCTCACAGAAATATTGAAGTTGCATCAAATTCTTTTTCTCTATCTTTTTTTTTAGAGAGAGACAAAGAGAGAGGGTGCAAGTGAATGAAGGGCAGAGAGAAAGAGGGAGGAAGAGAGAGAGAGAGAGAAGCAGGGCTCACCCAAAGTGGGGCACATGCTCACCTGAAGAGGGGCTTGAGCTCACCCATGTAGGGCTTAATCTTGCCCAAATTGGGGCTCGAGCTCACAAACCATGAGATCATGACCTGAGCCAAAGTCAGATGATTAACTGACTGAGCCATCCAAGATCCCCTCTTTTTCTCCATCTTATCTAAAACTGTAGATTACTTTATTAGATTTTATTCCTATTTAAAAAATAATACATTATCATTTTTTTTATTGTAGAATTATATATAGTTCATAATAATAGAATCCATTCCCTGCCTGGCCACAAAAGCTGAGTTCTCTGATTATGAACTCTATTAGTACAATAGAGATTTACTTAATATTTTGTAAAAATCACATAGTAGTTCATCATATGACTATAAAACTATGTGATCAGTCTTCTACTAAAGGAAATACAGGGTTCCCCCTCCCCAAATTTTAATTATAAGTAGTACTGTAATGAGGAATTTTTTCATATATCCTTGGAAATTTATGGGAATTATCTCCGGGATAAATTTCCTATAAGTGCAATTAGTGGTTCATAGGATTTTCTGCATTTTTAATTTAGAGAGATCTTGCTAAATCATACTTTAAAAACAATACCAACTAACTCTGCAACAAATAAACTATAAGTTGTTTTGATACTTACCAGCTGAAATGAATAATTCATAAAGTTTTCTTATGACTTAAAAATACTAATGTATCACATTTTGTTAATATACCACGTTATTAAGAAGAAAGATATTACTTTGGTTCTTATGGTCTAAGAATACATGACATTAATTCTAACCCCATGTGGAAGTGTCAAAGAAAGGTGGTAAAAGTCTATGAACATTAATTTGAAATTGTATTTGAAGATTTGTGAAAAAACTGAGAAGTTCTTAGTAACTAAGGAAATATGAATAGGGTTTGGTTCTTGTTAGAAGGAAGAATAGGATGTAAGTCTATTGTCACAGGAGATTAAGTCAATGAAATAAATATAATATTACCATTTTGCAACCCTAATGAATTAATAGATCTAGATAATGTTCATCCATCCCTGTTAACCTCAAAAAAGACACTCAGATAGCATGTATCTCTTGATAAAAATACACAAAACTACCTATTAAATACTCTTGATCAAAAAATCAAATCTGAATCTGACCAAGATTTAAAGTCTAGATCTAATTACCAATTCACAAAAAATACAGAAACATATTAGACAACACCACAAAGAAGCAACTGGCAAAAATCAGAAAAATAACCCATTTTTTACATAGAAGGAGAGAAGAGAGAAAGAAAGAACATACAAATTAAAAGAGACTTACATAAGTGTATGGGTAGTATTTGAATCCTGATTTAAACAAACTTTAAAATTAAAATACAAGACAAAAGGGAAAATTTAATATTGGGTGGATAACCCATGAAATTAATAAATTATTGTTATTTTCAGGTATTATAATGGTTTTGTAGTTATTTTTTAAAGCCTTTGTTTTTTAGAAATACATAGTGAAATGTCTAAAAATGAAATTATATGGTGCCTGGGATATGCTTCAAAATGCCCTAGGTGGGAAGAGAAGTCGACTGAGGCATAGGAGAAATAAGATTGGCTAAAAGCTGTTATTGTTGAAGCTGGTGAGGACATATATCGAAGTTCATTGTAATGTACAATCAAACATTCAAAAATGAAAATGAAAAGGTTTGTATTAAAATGTTTTGGAATGTTCCTTTGTAATATTTGTACATTCCATGTACTAATATCCCTTTAAAGAGAGTTTTAGGAAATTTGAAGTCTCCTACATAATGACCATGAGCTCTCTAAACACCCCAAGGCTTGCTTCCAAGGTTTCTGCCTGTGATTTTAGACAAGAGCAAGATCAGGAGCCAGATGGTATGGAAAACATACTTACAAGTGGGTTCATAAGCCAAACAAAAACTATAATTTAAGGGAAAGAACCAACAGTCCTCTTTGGCTTTAAAAATGTTTTTGAACTCAGAAAGGAGCATGTATAGCACTCCAACACAAACGTGTAATCTTTGGCCCAGACAAATGGATGCTCTTGTGGACAATGACAATGTGGAACTTGTCATCTCCTTCACATGGAATTTCTTCAGTTACACCAACTCACCACATCCTTCCTTAGGGGGTCCTCTTTTTCCTCTTCTACTTTATGCATTCTCCTCCCCCCTCCAACCTGTACCAAAAGAAAGAAATCATATTATTTTTTTTGTCTGTCTATTCAAACATATCATTGCAAGAAATCATTTTTTAAATACATAATACATTGGATTGCTTCTGAGCAGTCTTATTAATGAAGTCTTTATAGCAGTCAGAGCCCAAACTGACAAGTTTATCAGAAAGCTGGACATAGTGCCTCTCTACAAGGTTACTAGAGCATTCCATTGTCTCTTGGTTTATTTTTCAATTGGAACTCAGCATTAAGTGGCCTTAAAATGTGCCCTTAATTTCCATTCAGTCACCACATTACTCCACCAACTTCTCCATTTCATTAAGTATATGTAGAGTTCACTGAGATGTCTTAGAGTTACAGTCCATAAAGTGTGTTATAAATCTGTGGAAATAACCAACATATTCCAAAGACAGGGATAGGGGCAGAGAATGTAACCAGGAGTGGTACACGCTGGTCTAATGAAAGAATCTTGTCACAAAGTAATTTAAATTTTTAAAATGTATTTATTATTTTTGAGAGAGAGAGAGAGAGAGAGAGAGAGAGAGAGAGAAAGTGCACGAGTGGGGAAGGGGCAGAGAGAGATGGGGTAGAGGATCCAAAGTGGTCTCTGTGCTGACAGTAGAGACCCCGATGCAGGGCTTGAATTCACAAACTGTGAGATCATGACCTGGGCTGAAGCTGGATGCTTAACCAACTGAGCCACCCAAGTGTCCCTCCCACAAGGTAATTTAAAGTCTACTTTCTTTCAGGGCACCTGGGTGGCTCAGTCAATTGAGTGTCCAACTTCGGCTCAGGTCCTGATCTCCCGGTTCATGAATTCGAGCCCCTCCCCACACACCGTCCAGCTCTGTGCTGACAGCTCAGAGCCTGGAGCCTGTTTCAAATTCTGTGTCTCCCTCCCTCTTTGCCCCTCTCCTGCTTATGCTCTGTCTCTTTCTCTCTCTTTCGAAAATAAATAAGCATTTAAAAAAAAATTTTTTTAAGTCTACTTTCTTTCACACATTTTAATATATACTTCTGCATATTGGTGAATGGGGTGAAAAGATTATTTCAGACTTAATGCAAGATTTTTAAAAATTATAATTTACTTCGTTATCTATATTACTCTGTATACAACTACCTGCCTGGTCCCCTTAAATTACAAATCTATCAATTTATTTCCCTGTTCAAGAATCTATTACCTGAGGAAGTTGAAATACAAACCAACACATTAAAAGCCCTAAGAAAATCTGCAGTAAAGGCAACTGTTTAGCAAAGCCTTTCCTAAACTTGTCTGCCCCTTTACTTGTGAAATTTATTAACATCCTAAGAACACATTTTGAACTTGTGGATCTCTATCTCTGTCACTTTAGGAATACTCTGGGTTAAGGAAAAACTCAGTGAAAGGGGTAGCATAGATGAGTAAGTTATATCTTTGAACATTTTCATGGGACTTTTATTTTAGAGAAGAACAAATGGAATGTTCTCTCCTGGGAAGCTGGAATAGTCATATTTTCCCCTACTCTTCCCAATATAGACAAATAAAAATTGGGGGCATTGTATATTAAGCAAATATAAGAATACAGAAAGTGGAGAGAATTAGCCATATCTGCTAGGGACCTTGGGATCTGAGGAACAACATGGTAGTAAATTTCCTGGGTTTTCTTTTTTCTTATATATACCAGACTTAGAGCTGAAGAAGCCAGCAACCCAGAAATGCCAGTGGACAGACTAATTAAGCCCCAACAAAAGTGCTCTCTCTCTAACCAAAGGCTAAAGAGCAGTCTATCAGAACAGAAAACTTTTAGACAGTAACCATTCTACTGCAAACAAACCCTACAGACAAACTGACATCTCACTCCTATCCCCACCAGCCAAGGCTGAGTGGGAAGCCTAGACTTTCACCCTTGAGATCCTGTAACAAGGCATACTGATGTCTCCACCAGGGTGATGTCAGAAAGGGCCAATCAGGAGTCAGGGACTTCATCCCCATTGGCCTATAAAGAGCTCCTACATACCTCTTCCTGTGGTGTCACTGAGACTCTTTGGGGAATCTGGACTTAACACCCCCACCCAGCAGTAATGAGGCACTCTTCCTTTGCCCTGCTAGGGTGGCACCAGAGGAAGCCTTGTAGAGAATCAAGACTGTCGCTTCTGCCCATTGATAATGATGTCACCAGTTATGTTCTCTGAAAATCACATGGGAAGCCAGAACTTCCCAGCAGTAAAAAGGAGCCCCCAACACCTTTCAGAGCCTTCTTTTTATTAAATATATTATATGTTATAAGTTTCAATGGAAGCCATACGGGGAACCTGAGCTTCTACTTCTACCTAGCAGTAATGGGCAAAGGTTTCCTTTGCTGAAGAAAAGCCAGGTAACTGTCAAAAAAAAAAAAAAAAAAAAAGCACCAATTAAAACAGAAGACTTTAAAAAGACTCAGTCTCAATGCAATATGAAAATGTCCAGTCTTCAATTAAAAAATCATGGCATTATACTAAGACACAGGAAGATCTCAAACTGAATGTAAAAAAGAATCAATAGATGCTAACACCAAGATGACAGAGACATTACAATTTCTGACAAAGATTTTAACGCAGCCATAATACATATTATTCAATGAGTAATTACAGCACAATTGAAACAAATGAAATAAAAATAGAAAGCCTTGGCAAAGAAATACAAAAGAACCAAATGAAATTTTAGAATAGAAAAATACAATAACCCAGATTAAAAGTCTCAGTGAATGGGCTCAAAAATTGAGCAGAGAAGACAGAGAAAAGAATCAGTGAACTGGAAGATAGAACAATATAAATTATTCATTTTTAACAACAAAAAGAAAATCGAAAAATACGTACATACATACAGCCTCAGGGAACAGTGGAGCCATACCAAAAGATGTAACATTTATGTTGAGTCTCATGAGAGGAGAAAGAAACCAAACTTAAAAAGTAATTGAAGAAATGATGGCTGAAAAATCCCCAAATTTCACCAAAGACATAAACCTACATATTCAAGAAGCTGAATGAGGTTTCACAAGATAAACTCAAAGAAATCCATACCAACCCATATCATAATTAAACTTCCAGAAACTGTTTTCAAATTTTATTTAAATTCCAGTTAGTTATCATACATTGTAATATTAGTTTCAAGTATAGCATTTAGTGATTCATCACTTACTTGAAAAAAGAGAAAAAACTATAGAGAACTCTAAAGAACACACTGACAGAAGGGAGGTGGGTGGGGGGGATGGGCTAAGTAGGTAATGGGGGTTAAGGAGTGCACCTGTTATGATAAGCACCAGGTGTTGTATGAAAATGTTGACTCAGTATATTGTACACCAAAATCTAATATTGCGCTGTATGTTAACCAACTGGAATTAAAATAAAGCTTAAAAAAACCTTCTGGAAACTAAAGAAGAGACAAAGAGAAAATATTACAAGCATCCCAAGAGAAAAAAACACGGTTTCTTTGTGTGGGAAAAACAACTCTAATGGTTGATAATTTCTTATGAGAATTCATGGGGCCAAAAGAAAGTGGCATATTTGTCAAGGTTTGAAAAAAATAACTGTCAACTCAGATTCCTATGTCCAGTGAAAAGATCCTTCAGGGTAAAGAAAAAAATCAAGATACTCTCACATGAAGGAAAACTAAGAGGATTTATTGTCAGAAGAGGTACCCTAAAATAATGACTAAAGAAATTTCTCTAAACAGAAAGGGAACAGTAAAAGAAGAAATCTTGAGATACCAAGAAAGAAGAATGAGTACAGTATTGAAAAATATGGGTAAATATAATTGACATAGGCTCTCCTCATAATTTGTAAGTTATGTTTGATGATTAAAGCAGAAATTATGGTTTCACTGAAGATTTCTACCCAACATTTAAAAAAAATTTAACACCAATTCTACACAATCTCTTCCAAAAAACAGAAGAGGAGAAAACATTCTTAATTCATTGTACAAAACTGGTATTACCCTGATACCAAAATCAGACACAAAAAAAGAAAGCGATAGATCAAAATCCTTCATGAATAGAAATGCAAAAATCTTTAACAAAATATTAGAAAAGATAATTAAGCAGTAAAACACACCATTAAAGAGTGGGTTCATGAGGAAATTGAGACTCGAAGAAAGTAAGGGATCTACATTAATTCTACAGAATTAGCAGGTATCAAAGCTGAAATTAGATCTTCTCCTGTCTAAGTCCCTGCATACATCAAACAGGCATATTTTAAGTATGTAAAGGTATTTAAAATTTTTAAATGGCTGCTGCATATGTTGTGTTATGGAATCTTTGAA
The DNA here is from genome assembly GCF_022837055.1 of Prionailurus viverrinus. Taxonomy (NCBI): domain Eukaryota; kingdom Metazoa; phylum Chordata; class Mammalia; order Carnivora; family Felidae; genus Prionailurus; species Prionailurus viverrinus. The sequence continues at coordinate 133,534,972 of NC_062564.1, read as the reverse complement.
ATGACCCAAGGAGTCTGGAAGGGTAGACGTAAGTCCTTCTACTTTACACTTAATGAAACTAAGATGGCAAAAAGTTAATGATTTGCCTGAAGTCAGCTGACAAATCAAGGCTGAAATCAGCGCCAGAGGCCAAATCCCTGATTTTCTGGGCTAGAGCTATGTTTCACAATATTACACTTCTTCTGTGCCCCTATAAAATAACAAGGTCATCACAGCCTTTAGGAACTAGAGGAAAATCCTCACCAGCCTCAGGAAGTGGCATTGGGCAGAGAAGAGAGGGTGACACAACTGTGACTCAGGACTGACTGGAGCCTGGAGGGCAGGGAAACCCACCTCCAGGTGAGGCAATAAGCCACATCCTTGACTATTTGTGTGAGCATTTAGAAGTTTCCCTAGTACCTTCCTCAGGAATTTTTCTTTGGCCTAATCTTGTCATTTTTGGTTGAAGCAAAATAGTCTTCTGATAATTTTAACTAGATACCCTTTTCTTGGCCTCTTGACCTGCAAGTGTTTCTCAGCCCTCACATTTTGAGATGCCTCTGTGCAGCCTGGCAGAGGCAATCCTTTCAGGATGTTGACACTATTCACAGGATAAATGTCAGGTAGTGAGAATAGTAGCATAAGAAAGATAAAATGAAGAAAATGAACAGAAAAGGCACTAACGTGGGGCACCTCGGTGGCTCATTCGGTTAAGTGTACCACTTCGGCTCAGGCCATCATCTCATGGTTCATGGGTTCGAGTCCTGCATCAGGCTCTGTGCTGACAGCTCAGAACCTGGAGCCTGCTTCAGATTCTGTGTCTCCCTCTCTCTCTGCCCCTCCCCCACTCACACTATGTCTCTCTCTCAACAATAAACATAAAAAAGAAAAAAAAAGGAAAAGGCACTAAAATTTGAGGGCTTACTCTGTGCCAAGCATCATGCTAAATTCCTTACATGGATCATCTCATTTAATCCTCACAACATCCATGAGGTAGGTGCCATTATCATTATTTTGCAGATGAGGAAATGATGCTTAGATAGACTGGGTAATTTGCCTAGAGTCACAAAGCTTGCAAGTGGCTGAACAGAGATTTGAAGCCAGGTATTCTGACTCCAGATACTCAAAATAGTAATGCTGTTGAGTTTGGTATCATTTGGCCACCCAGCAGGTACATTCTTCTTGAGAGAATGAACAACTAGGGGTCCCTATCAGGTGCAACTACTCCTAGTATTACTAATACTAATAATCATAATTAACACTGATGAACACTTGTGTGTCAGGCACTCAGTAAGGTCTCACACCTATTATTCCACTTAAGCCTTGCAACAATTCCATGAGGCAGTTATTATTGGTACAGTCAATTAGCAAATAAGAAAACTGAGAAGCAGAGAAATTAAGTAACTTGCTCAAGGTCACACAGCAAAACAATCAGTTTAATCCAGGAAGTAAAGTACTGCCAAATTTTTTTAAATAATAAATTTTAAAAAGAGAATCTGCAGCCAGTTAACAGAATCAAGCTTACCCATTCAAGAATCATTGAATACAAATGTTTGTATTGAAAGTATTATGTTCTAAACCAGCTAAGTGAACTAGCTCTAGACAAACCCTGAAGACAAATCTAATGGTAATCACTTACAAAACATTTCAACAGGAAAATCTCAGTGTTCCACACGTGGTTGAGTTCCAAGACCTCTACAAAGTAACCCACTGATGACCAATTTTGCACATTTTCCTCTCCATACATCATATTCCACACCATAATTTGCTCTTTACTTAAAAACACTAGAAAGCCATCTCACCTACTCATAGGCAAATAAAAAATGACCTGGATATTTCATAATGTCTTTACAGCGAAGGTGTTAACCTTGCCTAAAGGAGTGACAAAGAAAAACAGACTTTTAACTGTGTTTGGGTGTTGAGGTTCTCAGAGCTTGGACCTCAGTATTTCTATACTTTTTAAGAAAACAGGATAAGTGCTTAAATGTACCCGTAGTTTTCTGCTGGTTTAGGTGGGTGACCAGACCACCTAGGGGTCTGGGTGACCAGACCTTCTCTTTGGGGAAAGTCTGAGTTTGGCACAAAAGTTAATGGGTCTTTTGGTTTTGCAAAAGTGAATGTAAGCATTCTTCGGGAAGAAGAAGGGAGGGGATGGGGAGTCAAACAGCTCTAAGTGTTCATGTGGAAGGTAGTCTTAATTGTGGGCTCTGCAACTCAGCAACACTAACTTGAGGGTGTCCATGGAGAATTGATTTCCCTTGGGAGTGGCAAGTCTGGAACACAAGAATAGAAGCACACTTCTGGAATGGTACCCAGCCTGCCACCAGCAGCTTGTGGGGCACAGAAATAGATGACCCGTGGGGTGCCTGGGTGGCTCAGTCGGTTAAGCATCCAGCTTTTGATTTCAGCTCAGGTCATGATCCCACAGTTCATTGGGCTCTGTGCTGGCAGTGTGGAGCCTCCTGGGATTCTCTCTGCCCCTCCCCTGGCTCTCTCTCTCTCTCAAAATAAAAAATAAACAAACAAAAAAATAAATAGATGACCCTCAGCAAAGGTATGAGGCTGGTAAATGTTACAAATATCTTGGACTTGTATCTATTGCTATTTAATCTAACATAGAGTTTCATGGCTTTCTTCCTTTTCTGCATTTTAATTTCCCTCTGTAATTCATGAGACTTTTGAAAAGTTTCCTAAATGCTATTACCTGGCAGTAGTTATGCTTTTGGGAAGTAAGGAAGTGGCTTACATCCACATTTGGGAGAAAATCTGCAAGGAGAGAAGAGGAGAAGATGGGAAAATCAGTTCTCAGATGGTTAGAAGTGACCTTCCTTGGTTGAGAAATGACGAAGGAGAAGAATAATGGTCAGAATAGAGATACTAAGAAAAAAGAATCTGATGAAATGACTGGATTTCTACGGTCATGTTCTCTGGGAGCTTGGGCCATTTGAGTATTAAACAGAGATTCCTGAAGTAACCTTGGATAGATTAACAATTAACTTATTTTTTTCTGTAGTAAAAGATTCCAAATTATTTTTATCATAAGCAAATAGTTGCTAATGGCTCTACTATGTATACATAGTTGCCTTAGGAAAAAATAGGGTAGAAGATACTAGTAAGAGCATATGGTTCAAATCCCAGGTCTGTTCTTTATATAGTCTTTCTGAACAATCAATTTCATTATCAGTAAAATAAAGAAAATCACATTGAGGGGCGCCTGGGTGGCGCAGTCGGTTAAGCGTCCGACTTCAGCCAGGTCACGATCTCGCGCTCTGTGAGTTCGAGCCCCGCGTCAGGCTCTGGGCTGATGGCTCAGAGCCTGGAGCCTGTTTCTGATTCTGTGTCTCCCTCTCTCTCTGCCCCTCCCCCGTTCATGCTCTGTCTCACTCTATCCCAAAAATAAATAAACGTTGAAAAAAAAAAAAAAAATTTAAAAAAAAAAAAAAAAAAAAAGAAAATCACATTGAACTTTATGTGATTATTGGGATGAAATCAAATAATGTACATTTAGTGACAGAAGATTTTGTTTTAAGTGAGAAATGAACAAAAAATCTAAGCAACTAACAAAAAATAAGGATTTTAAAAAGAAGAGGTTAATTGAGGGGGTCCTTACAATCATTCATTCAGTTTTATGACAAGTCCATTAACATGATATATACCATATATCACCAAAAACATAGTGGAAAAACCTCCATTTTCTTTAATGTTGACTCTTCAGCACAGTCCCTCATTTTTCCAAAATGTGTATTTTGTATCCTCTCAGTATTTCCTGGTAAACACTAGGAAATAAACAACAGTCCTTCCCAAAATAAAGAACAGTCAAGTGTTCCTTTCTTCTTGGTTCTACCAATGCAAGAGAAAGAAATGTTCTCCTTCAGAAAAAAAATAGCTTTTCTTCAAAAGAATTAGGGACGATGAGAAAATAAGGTGGCCAAGAATCTTATTTTGATCAAACACACCCGCTTAGACAGTTTAAGTCATGTTTTTCACATTTGTCTCTATCTGAGCTCCCCAACACCACCTACACACAAAAAGGAATGTATCTATCTTCCACTGGTATAATTTTAGAAAACAAACAAACAAACAAACTTAGATCAGTTACCAAAAAAACACCAGAATCATAGTTGGGCTTTTTTTTTTTTTTTTTTTTTTTTTTTTAAGTAAAACAACCTCCACAAGTCATCACTTCATTTTGGATACAGAATGGCAAAAAGTATCTTCTCATCTAGGAACCGAGTAGTATTAAAGGAAAAAATCAAGTAAGAAAGTAAGAGCAGGGGCATTTCCTTTTTAATGCTTCTTTTTAAAAACTGATGGTGAGATCTTGCCTGGCTTAAACTCTTCCCAAAGAAAACAGAAAGCTGCCCACATAAAAAAGCTAACAATTTAAAATTCTTTTTCTCTTTCAAGCTTAGAGTATTACCAGTATTAATTTCAGTGCTCTGCCTGGTTATTAAATCACAAACCACACTGGCTGGTGAGAAACAAAGAAAGAAAAGAGCCATTATTCCAGTCAAACCAGACAGCCACACAAATAGCTCTATAAAAGTCAACTAAATTACGATTTTCACTCCCTCCTGAGTCAGAAGAGAAAGATTCTAACTATCCAACTATGCAAGTTTAGGGTAGGAATTATTAATGAGACAAGTACAGAGCTTCCTTGAAAAAGATGAAAGATCAGCAGAGAAAGTACGCTTGGGTTGCTAATGATTTGCTAACTGTTCCTCTTCCAGTGAGAATGCAAAACAGAGCCCAGAGCCTTGGATCAGACGGGGCTCCCAGACTTGCCTCCTACCCCACATTATTGCACACCACTCTGTCATTTTGTCGTACCTTGTTGTCACCATGTTTTTCCTTCCACCTTGGTCTCCTCCCTCATCCATGTGGTCTCCCTGTCTTCTCCTTCCTTCCCTGAGAAGCTCTCCACTCCCACCCTCCTTCAACCACAGTGGACATCTCTCTCCAATTCTCCCAAAATAGTTTATATTTCTGTTGTATCACTTACCTTCTTTCTTCCTCCTGAGTGTTACCTGGGGCATGTTGCCTACTAGACTGTAGTAAAGTCTGAGAATGATGAACCTGTCTTTTCTCATCCTTTAGTTCCCTCACATGGTTTGAACATGAACAGTATAATATAGTTTAAATTCTTTCTGATGTATGTTCTTGTGTTTCGAGAGTGAGAACTCCTCCTTTTGCAATGCCTTCAATCTTGTTTAAAGCACATATACACAATGTTGAAAAAAAAAAAAAAGGGGGCGCCTGGGTGGCGCAGTCGGTTAAGCGTCCGACTTCAGCCAGGTCACGATCTCGCGGTCCGTGAGTTCGAGCCCTGCGTCGGGCTCTGGGCTGATGGCTCGGAGCCTGGAGCCTGTTTCCGATTCTGTGTCCCCCTCTCTCTCTGCCCCTCCCCTGTTCATGCTCTGTCTCTCTCTGTCCCAAAAATAAATAAATGTTGAAAAAAAAAATAAAGCACATATACACAGAAAAGGCTAATTAATAGTATAAGAGTAGTGCCAAATGGGCCTCCAGACAGGTTAATAAATCCCACACAACCCTTTATTTGTACAAAAACAAAAGCAGGCACCCCATTGTAAATAGAGGAGTTATTGCCCCACAATCCAGGACACTCTTAAAGAATTACACAAAAGGCAGTTTTTATCTGTTTTTCACTATTTCTATTTTTTACTCTTTTAGTAGACTGGAGCTGAGATGAGTCCCTCAAAGATATATAGGATTTAGATAGGTAGACGGGGAATAGGACAGCAGGTGGGGGGAGCACCCAAAGAGAACAAGGAGCAGGAATGGGAATACATCAGTCTACCCAGAGTTGAGGGTTTGTTTAGGGGAGAGGTGGTACTTTTTCTCCTGGAGAAACACCCAGAAAAGTCAAAAACAGATTTCTGTCCCCAACCACCATGCTGCATGCATGCACACACACACATACACACACACCACACCAACAATCCTTCCATACTCATGCCTCTTCCTTCCAAATGCAAATACCCCCAGGAGCTTTACACATACTGCTCATTTAGTAAAATAGTTATATCTAATGTGTGTACTTTTATTAGTAAGCTAAGTTTCCTCCCTTCTCCCCTATGTACCGCATACTTTTAAACCCAAGAAAAGGTTGGAATAGGGAAGATTAAACAAGAAGAGAAATGTGCAGTTGCAAGTGACAGATGGAGGAAGGTAGCAAGGAGGAAGACTCTAGTGAGAGGAACAAGGACACAGGAGATCAGAGATGTATGGCCCAGACTTTCCTGAACTTCAGCCCAGGAAGCAAAGAGCTAGAAAACCCAGAGAAGTTTCATGAAAAGAGGAAGAGTTCCTAGAGCAGAAGAAACAATTGCCTGGCTTTCCAGGGAACAAGCCAAGAAGACATAAAGAGTCATAGGGAAACACGACGTCCAAAAAGGTGCTCCCTCGGAAATGACAGAAATGGGGTGATGTGCTGTTTACTCGGCAGACAGATAGGCCAATTAGCACTTGTTCTCTTCCCCTGACTCTCAAGTGTTTCAGAGGAATCCAGAAACTCCAGTGTGCCCCAGAGTAGAGACAGAAGAGATAGTTAATCAGAGGCCTGCAAATAGTGCCAAAGGACAGCCATGGTGAATGAGAATAAATATATTATATATATTTTTATATATTTATCATCAAGAAATATAGGACTTTAGGATATATCCAAGATAAGGACTGCATAGATGACATGGCAGAGAATCAAGGGTCTTGTAATGTCAGCAAGAGCCAAGGTAAGACCAAGACTGTCAAGGAGAACCACTGGGTCTGGATCCAGCTGAGAGAATAGATTATAAATTCACCAGCTGCAGATTTTATCAACAAAAGGTAGCAGGACATTCAGTGTCCACCCTGAGGCCCAAATGGACAGTGCAAGGAACAGAGAGGGTAGAGATTCTTCTTTTGCTTTAATTAAGCAAGTTAGTCCTGTAGCCAAGTATAATTGATGTTATGTGAGAACAATCCCCCAAAAGGACCTATTCTTGCTGATCCAGGGAATTTACATATGTCAGTATCACATGTGTGATAGTGTGTCAGTGTAGGCTTTGGGATGTCTGACTCTCTGACATGTAAATAGATCTCCTAAGAGAAGCTTGCTCCTGGTTCCCAGGTCAGAGATTCTCAGTTAATGACATATGGGAGGTTCAAGGGCATCCCCAACCTCTTGGTCTATTACCAAAGACAGAATTCACTGAAGAAGCCACATATACCAGACCAAGTCAGGTTCTATTTAGTTCATTAGTGTCACATTTCGTTGTGTCAGTCACTTGATATTCTGACCTGGCATTTTGCCCAACCTGCCCCAACTAGCCCAGGGAACTTGTATCACCTTCTCAAAGACAGAAAAATGTTGTATAAACAGAATAATTATTTAAGGAAAAGAATAATGAACTCAGAGTACTATAGGCAAATTAAAGTTCAAGGCCATCATTTCTGTAGGCTAGAAAAAACCATAGTGTTGACATATGTTTAAGCGTCCTTAAAGTAGGAGGACCAGTTTCTTATCCTCCCATCACACAAAAACAAAAGCAAGCAAACAAAAAACATCCTTCAAGCAACAGCCCCCAAAATGCAAATTTCACCAAAGATTTAATGAATGATATTCAGAAGTTGATATCATATACCACACGGCAAAAAAGCCCCACTAAACATTTCTATTTTTCTGTAAATTCCTTGTCAGATGCCAAGCTCTGTGTTTCCTCCATCTCAATCCTCCCACTAGGCAATCTTTAAAATCTCCTCTAGAAGTTCAGCTCTGTCCCTAAACTTGCAAACCTAATTGGAAAAATGAAATGCTAAATCCTAAAATAAGGCCAGTGGTATAATTGGGCAAGAATCTGTTGCTCTTTCTTCATGGTCTCAGAGGTTTCTTCCCCATCCCTTCACCCCAAACAGATTGTCAAAATCTTCACCCAAAAGTAGTGGATTTATCCATAGGAACACCTAATAAAGTAAATTAAATGCTCTCTATGGAGTTACAGTGGTGTCACGTGCACACTGTTGGGTTTATAACTTGGATGTAGAATTTAAAATTAGCAAAGTGATTATATCTTCTCACCTGACTGACTTTTTCTCCTGCCTAAGGTCACCCAGATTCTTTCTGCTGGGCCATATACACTCATTAGTCTGTACTAATACCACACTGAATGGGTGAGCACAATTGTAGATACTCAAGAGCCATTGCTATTATGGTTTCTCCTCTAACTACACCACTGATTATTTTCACACATACATTCTTCCAACCTGCATCACGTTTTCATTTAGGTCCATTTTAAAACGCAAAAATGTGATTCTGTACCTCAGAAATGTCTTATTCTCACATCAGAGTCCAAATCAGAAGCTCTATGGTAAAAAAAGGAATTTAGGAAATTTATTAGTAATCTTATCATTTTATGATATGGGGTATTGTTAAAAGTTTCTGGGTTTTTCCCTCTGACAAACCTAAATTTGAATATCAGTTTTGCCACTTGTTAATTTCTTGACCTTGGACACGTAACAATCTCTCTGAGCTACAAAAAAATAATAATAAAACTTACTACTTAGAAGAACAATAATAACAACTGAGTTACAATAAAGGGTGTGAAGATTTAATGAGAGATGATGAATTTAAATTTCTTAGCCCAGTGCCCGGTGCATATAAGTCAGTATATGTTAGCTTCTATGAGCCAGGCACTGGGTTAAGGATTTAATGTGTATTATTGTATTTAATCCAGACAGTAACCCTGGGACTTGGGCATTAGTATTCCCCCATTTTAATTAATGATGAAACTGAGGTTTAAAAAAGTTTAAGTAACTTACCTGGGATTGATAATTAGTAAATAATGAAGAGGAAATTTGATGCCAAGTGAAATAGGGATAATAATGTCTACCTTACAAATTGGCTAATCTAATCCCATAACATGGAGCATATAGTAATTGTTCAATTCATTTTCCTTCCCTTTTTGCCTTTATGTAACCCCTGTGCTTCACATTGCATTCATTAAATAACAAATTATTAATGTTATTCCTTACTATTGCTACTTCTGAAAAACTTAACTTTTCCCAAGAAATTTTTTTTGAGTAGGACTATTCACATTCTCATGTTGAGCATGACAATACATATCTATGGCATTGTAATATTCCCCAAACACACCAAGATAAAAGCAAATCCTGAAGTTTACCATTTCCTTATTGCCAGAATAGATATTCAGCTGGCTGGTAAACCAAGTAGCAATTTACTCAGACTCAATACATTTCTAAAAATCATTAAGTAATTCACAGATTTAAAAAATACTGTCAAGAAGATTGATTTATTATTTAGCATTATTTTCAAAAGACTCATTTTCTGGGGTGCTTGGGTGGCTCAATCAGTTAAGTGACTCTTGATTTAGGCTCAGATCATGATCTCATGGTTTGTGAGTTCAAGCCCCACATCAGTCTCTGTGCTGACAGTGAAGAGTCTACTTAGGGTTCTCTCTCTCCTTCTCTCTCTGCCCCTCCCTCTTTCTAAATAAATAAATAAGCTTTTTTAAAAAGGCTCATTTTCCTTTTTAACCATCCTAAAATCCATAAATTTTTATCTTCCCCCAGGTCCAAGGCAAATTCTAGCCGATTGTTTAAATTCTTTTCTCGTGGAGAATCTTCCTTTTCTGAGGTCTGTTCTATTCTCTATTCATAAATCTGCAACAGGTCCCTGCCACCTATTAAATTAATTGCAAAATCTTTATTCCAACATTTGAAGCCATCTATGGCCTTACTCAAAATGAATATTTCTGCTTTAATCTCATTCCCTGTTATGTGTATCCCATCCTGTACCAAACTATTCCCTCAAACACCCATTCACTGTATTTACTCATGGTATTCCTTTTATCTGTAATGTCTTCTCTCCCCAACTCAGTGGAAAGGTATTTCTATTGACCTTTCTCTGTATTTTCCAAATCTGCTCCATAAATTTTTTGCACATTTTTATTAGGTTTATTCCTTAATATTTGATAACTTTTGTTGCCACCTTGAACTGTTTCTTTTTTTTCTGATACATTTTCAAATAGATCACTCCTGGATGAAGGAGCATTATTGGTTTTTATGTGCTAGTCTTGCCTCTAACAAGTGTATCAGACTCTTATTAGATCTTTTAGAAATTTCCTACAGAATATTTATTGTTTTTAAAACATTTTTTTCAAAAAATAATAGTAGCAAATATTTGCATACCATTAACACATTCAGAAACTGTTCTAAATGCTTCATGTAGGTAAAATCATTTAATCTTACTGAAGCAAATTTTTATTTTTAACCCTGGTTTACAAATGAAGAGACACACACACACACACAAATTAAATACAAGGGGTCCCAAAATCAGGAAGTAAGGGGATTGGGATTCAAAGTCGGTCTAGCTCAAGTGTCCATGTTCTTAACTTTATGGTATATTGTCTGCTCTTATAAAAAGGAGCCACAGAGTCAGAGACACATGGATGTAGGTCCTGGGTCTTCTCATTTGGGAAAGTCACTACCTCCTCATTCTTCAACTTACTCATCAGGAACATGAGGCCAACAATAACTACTTTACAGAGTTTTTCTAAGGATTCAATGAGAAAGTATGTGATAGCGTCTTGGACAGTGTAGCATAAAAATAGTAGCTACTGGTACCGTCATTCCTTTCTGTCTCCAAAGTTTTGTTCACCTTTTTCTGTTGAAATCCCACCCATCTGTCCCTGAACTCCCCAAAATTCTGTACTTTTCTCTTGCTAGTTATCACGTACCTTCTTGCCAATCAGCTATTTGGCACCAATCTGATCTTCCCTGCTAGACTGTAACCTCCTTGGGTACAGGAACTACACCTCATTTATTTTGGTTTCCCCCACAACAGTGCCTTGTCTTACATATAGAATCTGCTCAGCAAATATTTGTTGTATTAGAAAGAATTTTCAAATTCACTAGTTGTAAAAAATGTAAATAGGTCTGAGTCTGATTTGTATCAGCTTATTTCCAAAACCACGAGTTCATCTCGGAACTGCACATTTCCATATGGGTAAACCTGCTTTCTTTCCATTTACACATTTGCAGGTATTAAATGGTCCAATTACTACAAATCCTTTGTATGCTCTACATACAGATTACCAATTAGCTTCCAGTTAAAAACAAAAAAAATCCCTGGTTATTTTATGTGAAAATGGGTTAATCACAGTGACCTGCCTTGTTTCATTCACATGAGATGGCAGCATTGGTGGAAGGAAATAAAAACAGGGAAGCTATGCTGAAATCATTGTAAGAGGAAGAGAAGCTGTCTCTTCTGAGTGGTTCAGCCCGCACTGCATCGCCCAAAGCGGTTGATTCATTTCCTCCCAGCTCCTTCATCACCTCAAAATCCTTTTCTCCTTTCTCCACCTCTTCCTGAACCCTTCCACCCTTGCTACTGATTCAGTGAATCACAGAGAGATCACTCAACCAACCAGGAAGAAAATCTAAAGTAGAAGAAGAAATATGCTGTTTTTTTTTTTTTTTTAATTAGAGAAAAATAAAGGGAACTCTCCACTGGGAAGTTTCTATAATTATTAGTAGAGTTTATTGTGATAATCTTTAAAAAAATCTTCTTACTTAGGTATAACTGTAAAGCACACAAATCATAGTGTGCAACACAATGAATTTTTACATATATATGCAGGAGTGTGTGTGTGTGTGTGTGTGTGTGTAAACCATGTAATCCCATTCAGACAAAAAGATGAAAATTTCCAACACCCAGTTAGACCCATGCCCCTTCCCAGCCAATAAACACCAACTGCTTCCACAGAGGTAACTAGTCTGACTTCTCTCACCATATATTTGTTTTCCTTGTTCTTGAGCATCATGTCATGTCATGCCATCTAGCATATACTCTTTTTGTCTGGCTTCTTTCACTTGGCATTATGTCTTTGAGACTCATTCATATTGTTGTGTATAGTAGCAGGCACTTTTAGTTACTATTTATTATTCCACTTTATGGATCTTATGAATACATCTGCTCTTATGAATGCAGTGCTATAAACATTCCTACATGTCTTTTGGTAGATATAATTGAAATATGCAAAGACCTTTTACCTAAGCTTCCTACTTCTGCTTCTCTACCTCAGTTGCCACCATTCCAGGTATCTCCCTAAGTCAACTAGGACCCTGACTTTCCACAGAGCTCTCAGTGGATCCACCCCTCCGGCTATAGAGTTTGTTACAACTCCAAACCAGGCTTTTAAGGCCTTCTCTCCATGATTTGGCCACATCCTACCTCTCCAGGCTTATTTCCTGTTGAATTTCAAGTTTTATTACCCTCCCATAGTCTCCAGTCAAAACACATCGCTCACTGTTTTCCACCCCAAACTTTTGTTTATGAACATACCAATCCCTCCCTATCCAGAAAGTATTTTCTCACCAATTATAAATTAAGAATAAATATTTGAATTTTTAAAAATTGTTTGCCTCAGATTGTTTTAAAGACATCTTCCTGATATGATATTATGGAGAGGTTATAAAAAGTAACAAAAACTTAAATGGAATTTTCCATCCAGTTTGGAAGAAGCTAGGGACATACACCTGGGACAATTTGGTATACAGATTAAGGTTAGAGGCTTTGAGGAACACTTATTCTGTCACTTTCTAATTTATAATTAATTAACAAAAAAGCTGTACATCATAGAGGCTAAAAGAGTAAGAACTTGGGAACCAGATTGCCTGGGTTCAAATCCCAGTGCTACCACTTACTAGCTGTACTACTTTGGCACATTACTAACCAAACTGTGCCACAGCTTCTTCATCTATAAAATGGTGATTAGAATAGTACCTTCTTCAGCGGGCTGTTAGAAGTATTCAAAGAATTAATATATGTAAAGCACTGTATCTGGCACACAGTAAGTGGTATGTAAGTCTAAGCTACTTAAAATATTGCTATTATTATATCTCGACAGCTACTATTACTAACCTCATTAACAGAACACCATTATTCTTCAGGATTCTAAGTCTTGATAGACAAGGAAAGATTAAGGAAAACTAACCTAGAGATATTTTTTTTGATAAGGATTCTCCCAAATGAGGGAGAAAATTCTGTAGAAGCAAAGTAATGTACCCAGACGTAACAATGGTTTGAACAGAGTAGAGTCAGTGAATCGTGCCATCAGTTTCAGGGGACCCACACAACAGAGTTACCAGTGTCCAAGGTGAATTCATGATTTAGAACAGGGATCTCTGAGAGTAATTGTTTCTCCCTGTCTAATGGAGCTGCCCATTGTGCAAAGGGCAGAAGGTGGTGCCTAGTAATTCACACGGATGACATCTGTGTGTCTTGAGACTCATTATCAACTTTATCTTTGGAGGCTGATCATCTCAGGAAAATAGGGCTTCCTAACAGCAGCTTCCAAGGTATCCCAGAGTAATCCATACTTTCTGAAGACAAGTGACAATTTAATAAGAGAGAGGCTAGAGTTCAGTGTTGATTGTAAGTATAATGTTTCCTTATTGTATTAATTTATTGCCATCTCACAGATAAGTAAACTGAGGCATGAACAAGTGAAGTTAGTTCCCTATAACCAAATAGCTCAGAAGAAGTAAAGACTGGATATAGACGTATGGACTTTAATCAGAGACTGTGCAGTTCCAACACAAGGAGCAAAATTTTTAATATTTTGTTTGGCAGTGTTTGTTACTAGTAACTTTCAATAGATTAAACCCAATGGATAAATAAGTTCAGATAAGAAACTCCTCAGTTTTTGATTCAGTGAAACAAAAAAAGGGGCAGAGACCTCAGGGTCTATTTTTTCTGCACACCTCTGTGGGGTATAGCTTGCTGGCCAACAAGAAATGGAGTGTGGATGAGGGGGTGCAGGAGCAACTTCTGCTGTGTCTTTCATGGAAACCTAATTATCTGGTGTGAAGAAACAGAATGACCATCTCAGTGTTGATGAATGGAGGCATTGGGGGGGTCACTGAAGTCTCCAGGTAATTTGTAAGTCGTTTCGTGGTCCTCCTGTCACATTTGTGCCCTTAGAATCCTTTTGGGTTCCATTGCTCCCTCTGTGTCCCTTCTTTACCAAATTTTTCACTTCGGCTGAATTATTTTTAACACCACAAAAATTATGAGTTGTTTGAGTTGGTAAAGAGAAAAGGCTCGAAATGTCTCATTTTTTAAAATGATGACACCTGTATTCTACTTTAGGATTGGAAATTTTCTCAGTAAGCCCTGCTATGACTTACAAATGTTAAAATAAAACTTCCTTTATGAATGTCTATGGGACTATATTTATTCTTGACCTGAATCATCACCTGAAGCATTAATCTGCTTAATAGATTCTGTGTCAAATATTGTTTAAAGCTCATGATCGTCTTGGATAGAAACACTAATACAACAGAAAAAAGAGAAAGACAACTAAACAGAAACACCACACAAACTAAATACGCTACAAATTATGCTGTATTTAAGAAAAATGTTAAGAGCATTTTGTGTAGTGGTGAGTGAAGCAAGTTGAAGACATGCTTATTTCAATCAGTTGCTTGTGGGTAGAGAAGGCCTCATTACCTCCTCTCCTTTATTTAGTAGGAAGTACTTCATGGAGGAAGGTGGAACTTAAGGATGGAAAAGAAGAATCAGGAAGAAATCCAACCAAGAAATAAAGTGTCACTTAGAATAAAGTTTCAAGAAGACAGAGGTGCCTGGGTGGCTCAGTCAGTTAAGTGTCTGATTCTTGATTTCAGCTCAGGTCATGATCTCATGGTTTGGTTCTTGAGATCAAGCCCCCACACAGGCTCTGGGCTGACTGGTGAGAGCCTGCTTGGGATTCACTCTCTCCCTCTCCCTGTCACACTCTCACTCTCTCTCTCTCTCTCAAAATCAAGAAATAAACTTAAAAGAAAAAAAAAAGACAGAGGACACACACCTTTCAGAATGGCTAACATCAACAACTCAGGCAACAACAGATGTTGGCGAGGATGCAGAGAAAGAAGATCTCTCTTGCACTGCTGGTGGGAATGCAAACTGGTGCAGCCACTCTGGGAAACAGTCTGGAGGTTCCTCAAAAAGTTAAAAATAGAACTACCCTATGACCCAGCAATTGCACTACTAGGCATTTATCCAAGGGATACAGGTATGCTGTTTCAAAGGGGCACATGTACCCCAATGTCTATAGCAGCACTATCAACAATAGCCAAAGTATGGAAAGAGCCCAAATGTCCATCGATGGATGAATGGATAAAGAAGAAGTGGTATATATATACAATGGAGTATTACTCGGCAATCAAAAAGAATGAAATCTTGCCATTTGCAACTACGAGGATGGAACTAGAGGGTATTATGCTAAGTGAAATTAGTCAGAGAAAGATAAATATATAATTTCACTTATATGAGGACTTTAAGATACAAAACAGGGGTGCCTGGGTGGCTTAGTCAGTTGAGCTTCCAACTTCATCTCAGGTCATGATCTTGTGGTCTGTGAGTTCTAGCCCCATGTCAGGCTCTGTGCTGACAACTCAGAGCCTGGAGACTGCTTTGGATTCTGTCTCCCTCTCTCTCTGCCCCTCCCCTGCTCATTCTCTCCCTCTCTCTCAGTCAAAAATAAATAAACATTAAAAAAATTTTTTTTAAAAAGATACAAAACAGATGAACATAAGAGAAGGGAAGCAAAAATAATATAAAAACAGGGAGGGGGACAAAATATAAGAGATCTTAAATACAGAGAACAAACAAGGGTTCCTGGAGGGGTTGTGAAAGGGGGGATGAGCTAAATGGGTAAGGGGCATTAAGGAACCTACTCCTGAAATAATTGTTGCACTATATGCTAACCAATTTGGATGTAAATTAAAAAAAGTAAATTAAATGAAAAAAAAGACAGAGGACAATAATTATTTTATAGAGTGGGAACTCTATGATTGCTTCAGGAAGCAAGGGGGTTGAACACGTTTTATGTGGGCACAGCACCTCTCTGAGGGCTCTAATTCCTCTTGTATTCACTGCTCCAACTCCAGGGCTTTATTCCTTTGAGGATATTGGCATTTTCTGAGTAAATGGATCCATTTCCATTCTCCATTATTCCATACTTCATTACTGAGTGAGACTGCCCTTATTTTATTTCATATTAAAGAATGACAATTTCAGGCTAAATTAAAACCTCTCTCTTGAATTACCATTTTCTGTGTACATATAGATAACACCTGTTTTATAATTTTCTGTTGTTAACTTCCATTTTTATTCACTGAAGCACTCTCTTCCCAAAGGTGTCAAATTGTGCTTCTTTGTTGAATCCCCATAATCTCTGCTCTATGCACATTGCACATGATAAATATTGGTAGCATACATTTACAAATCCAAAAGAATATTTTGACTTTCAATGGAAACCCTGATGTCTTGCATTCTGTTTTTATGAATGGTGCTGTGCTGTGTTCCATATTTCAACCTATTGTTTTGAAAAACAGACTACACCGAAATGAAATTTACCAAGGGAGGGAGTTCATTATGTAAAAGTAAAATTGTTCTTCTTAAATTTGGTGAGTACATCAAGTCTTGTGAGTACATAATTAGGACACATGTAGTATGGAAAATGCTTCAAGTTCCTTTTGCAAAGATATTTTCCACTGAGGAAAGAAAATGTGTAATCTAATTTCAAAACAGAAGTTGAAATCTGCTGGAATGGGGCCTTCATTATTGCAAAATGTTCACGACCTCTTCAGGATGTTCTGCTGTGGAGAGGTGACCAGGAAGTATAGACTCCAAACTATAAATATTCTCAGAGAACCATGGAGCATCTGCTTTTAATTTGTGCTTGGGTGGCTTTATACATCAGACAGGAAAACATCTCTGGTTTTCAGAGGTTTGAACAGATACCATAGAGTAAGTCTCCATTTCCGAGTGTTTGTTGTCATTTTGGTTAGTGAACTCCACCTACCCAAACAAAAATGAACACATTGCTTCAGAGGCTCCCCTGTCAGCTTTAACATTTACAGAAAGAAAAGGGGGAGCAAACCTTTTTGCCTGCTCTCCCACACGGATATGTTTTTAACCAATGATCTAAAAGACATTTTCAATACTTTATATATGTAAACTCTGTAGCTTTTATACATTTATTTAAGTTTGGAGTTGCCTCAACCTTCATTTTGTGGTGTCCATGCCTTGCTGTGGTTATTGTTGCATTCTAGATCTTTGTATTTAATGCACTGAGCTGATTAATGATCAATTTGATTGTTTTCATGAGTAAATACAATTTTTTAACAGCTTAATAAATAGGCATAGCTATGGTTGAATCTAAAATTTAGGAAGAAGTTGCCATTTAATATGAAAAAAAATTCGGTCATATTATGGGAGGTCACCCACACAAATTCTCTGCAGGTATAAAATTTGTTTTCTTGTTGAAAAGCAGGTTAACCAACAATTTGGTGTAACAATTTCTCAGCATGTAGCTTGTGTGAAAAACAACTTTCTGAAAAATAACTGTAATTGATATATCCTGGCCTATGTATACATTCATTGCATGGACACCACAAAATATTTAATTTTCTCTAGTCTATATTTTAAACAGTTCTCCCAAAATGCAAATTGGTGCAGCTTCTCCGGAAAGCAGTGTGGAGGTTCCTCAGAAAATTAAAAATAGACCTACCCTATGACCCAGCAATAGCACTGCTAGGAATTTACCCAAGGGATACAGGAGTGCTGACACATAGGGGTACTTGTACCCCAATGTTTATAGCAGCACTCTCAACAATCGCCAAATTATGGAAAGAGCCTAAATGTCCATCAACTGATGAATGGATAAAGAAATTGTGGTTTATATACACAATGGAATACTACGTGGCAATGAGAAAGAATGAAATATGGCCTTTTGTAGCAACGTGGATGGAACTGGAGAGTGTGATGCTAAGTGAAATAAGCCATACAGAGAAAGACAGATACCATATGGTTTCACTCTTATGTGGATCCTGAGAAACTTAACAGAAACCCATGGGGGAAGGGAAGGAAAAAAAAAAAAAGAGGTTAGAGTGGGAGAGAGCCAAAACATAAGAGACTGTTAAAAACTGAGAACAAACTGAGGGTTGATGGGGGGTGGGAGGGAGGGGAGGGTGGGTGATGGGTATTGAGGAGGGCACCTTTTGGGATGAGCACTGGGTGTTGTATGGAAACCAATTTGACAATAAATTTCATATATTAAAAAAAAACCAAACCAATTATATCCAAAAAAAAAAAAAAGTTCTCCCAAGACTTTGGTCTTTATTAACTCTTTATTACCAGAGAACAGTCTCTTATCCTGAACTTTTGGGTATTTACTTGTTTACTAACTACACTTATATTTACCAAAGATTCATTATACATTGCATACGTTTAAATGGGTAGAAAATATAGAGACGCATAATGATTCTAGCCTTCAGAAACCTTTGCTGTATGGTATATAGACAAAACTAACATCTATGGCAACATTACAGGACTAGTAAGTTCTAAATGACGCAAGAACCAAAATTTTTCAATAAGAAATTGGAGAATACAAATATTAATGTAATCTGGGGTCAGAGAGAGCCTTGGGAGAGTTTGAACTTGACCTGGTCTTTATAGAATGGGGGAGTAGGGGTGGCTAAAGAAAGACTGAAAGACATTTGCTCCAGATGTGAAAGCAAAGAGCAAGAAATGGACTTATTGTATCAGAAAAATAGCGAGAAGAAGGGCTGAAGAAATGAGGGCTTGTTTGATTAGGTTCTTGAGAATCTTCTCTGAAAGCTCTTTTGTTGCCTATTTTAACTTCTTTACTCTTGCTGGAGGACCTCCATATTGGTTTTTATTAGGGCAACAAACAGCTCTCAATGGCCTACATGAGAAAGAAAAATGAAAGAGCATTTAGGCTTCCAAGATAGTTACTAAACAATGTACATTTTGGAAGTATATTAGTGTCTTAGTCTCTTGTCTAGTCTTTCAGGTACACTGTTTAAAAAAGAAAAAAAAAAGAAGGAAAAGAAAGGTGGCCACATCTGCATAATTAGTGATGATGGTCAACCTTTATTTCAGAGATAATTCAGAGATTCTAAGGACAACAGCACAGAATATAGGAGACATGGCCATGAAGTCATGATTCTTTCCTGAACATAACATACTGTGAACCTTCAGATGGTTTTGTAACCTTCAAAGTAATCCCCTTGAAAGGCTATGTGAGTACTCCAATGATGCTTCCATTCTTCAATTCATTTTTAAAGCCCTTCCCTTTGAACTGTTGTAAGACCCTGGGATACGGTTTTCAAATGATCTTCTTTCCCAGAGACAACCCTCTACCCTTGCCTCTTGCTCTCTGCATCTACATCTGCCTCACTTTCAATGCTAACCCTTCCCTGCCCAAACTGGTGTATCTTCCCTTATTTTGTCCCTAACCTCTGTTCTGTCCTTGTCTTATCTATTAGTCCCTTCCCCAGGGTTCAGGAAATGCAGGATAGAGGCAGAGGATACATGGCTTGAATCTGAGGAGATATTCTAAATTAGGATGCAAGAAGACAATGAAGTGACATAGAAGTCAGAGACATGGGAGAGCTAAAAAGTTGTAATCTTTTTTTTTTAATTTTTTTAACGTTTATTTATTTTTGAGACAGAGAGAGACAGAGCATGAATGGGGGAGGGGCAGAGAGACAGGGAGACACAGAATTGGAAGCAGGCTCCAGGCTCTGAGCCATCAGCCCAGGGCCCGACGCGGGGCTCGAACTCACGGACCGCGAGATCTTGACCTGAGCTGAAGTCGAACGCTTAACCGACTGAGCCACCCAGGTGCCCCTAAAAAGTTGTAATCTTAACAACTACCACCACCAAAAAATGCTTTGGCAATGGCTGGGTGGCTAGGATAGTGTGGAAAATTGATAGAATATGTCAAACAACACAAGAAAAGCAGCAGAAACACTAGAACTTGCAGTGGGAAATGTTAGTGTTATAAACTAAATACAATAACAAATATTTACAAAGGAATATTCAGATTCTCAATTGAACCCTTATGTATCAGGCCAATTTCTATCTACTTCCTCTGAAGTCAGTCTATGTCTGCCAAACTCTGTTCTGGTTTTGAGGAATGCAGAATTGGAAAACAGAGACTACTGCAGAACCCAAAAGGCAAGAGGAAGGGAAAGACCTAGCAAGAGAAAGGAAATTGGAGTTGGCAAGGGAGAACGTGGAGTGTCAAAGAGTATGAGTTGTGAAAGAATGGGGATCCAAGAAATATCCCTAACAGGTCATAAATTATACACACTTCAATGCTTTTCAAAATATGTAATTAATTGATTGAATACCGTTTAAACATGTTCAGGTGAAAACTGTACTCCTTGAATCGAACACCACTCTGAGACTGGACCACATGCAAAGGCTTCAATAACTTCAATAAGGTTACAGAAACAGATATGACCACATTGCACTAGGCCTGTAGGCCCTGAGGTACTCACCTGTGCTCTCCCACGGGGCAGGAATATAAGTGCTTTTCTGCCAGCCTGGCCTGGAAATGGACATCCTGTTCAGTCTATGAAAGCAGACTGTTGACCAGAATGCTGAGTAGGCAGATGCCTTAGAGGCTGTGACATCTGTGGAAGCCCCAGGGCAGGACCTAGGACTAGAGACCACAACATCAATGGCACCTAATCACCTCCTTCTCTTCTTTGGTGAGCTCACTCACTCAACCTCAAAGGGGGAAAAACGCATGTGGTCATAGGCCTTTTTTCTAATCCTCTCATCATGCTTATCTCAAACCACCTTTGTTACTCATAGGAGACATAAAGGGAGTTTGTTGTACTCAGTAAGCCTGGAGGTGGAGGGCTTCTTTACACTTTTAACTACCCCATAAATGAATGGATGTTAATAGAGTTTGTGGAGCTGCCCTGCAAAAGCAGACAATGTAGGCAAAATGGAAATTTCCCATCTTGTGACTAGAACAAAAACAAAACAGAGCCCTAAACACCAGTATGATGTTCTATGTTATCCTGGGTATTTTTTCCTTTTTTCTTTTCTCATCCACCCTTGCAAATTTAGGTTAAACTAGACACAGTTCTCTGCAAGAATCCAAATATCCACAGTTCTTTACAGAATGTACTGTCTTTGAACAAACACAGGCTCTACTATTTATAGCTGATTGCTTCACCACTTGCTTTCTTGCCTGTTTCTTGAATGCCCCTTGCCGTAAACAAAGCAGATTGGAGATAATTTTTTTGTGTGCCTTAAAGCACTTCTTTATTCTCTCAAATGTTGATAAAATTGAGCCATTCCGGGAATTTACATCATGAATGTTACAGCAGTTGCAGCATCAGACATGTGACTCACTGTGATATCACTTATCTTACCTGCAGCCAACTTTGTTTACCTCTACTTAAGTGTCCTTGGTCAAAGATGCCTTGCAACTTAGCCAGAATTAATAGATATGTAACTGACATTAAAAAGGAAGATTCAGACAAAGACATCATCTACAGAGCCATTGGTTCTATATAGTCCCTGTTGAAAGAACAGGGAGCAACACTACTGTTGCTGAGTAGTGAAAACATTTATACCCTGATACCAAAGATGCCTAAATGCTCGTGAACAACAATATAAATGTAAAGCCTGGACAGAGTAAGGAAATGGGTACAACAAAGAATTAAAAACACATCTTCAATTGCCCTCATCTTTAAAAAAGAGAGAGAGAAAGTAGAAAATCAAAACCTATTTATGTTGCACATATGTAAAACCAGAAGCTGTGTAGGAAGATGAGATATTCCTGATGAATGAGAAAGTGAAACTTACAACTTTTAAATGAAAATCAACTATGTTTTTTCAATATATATCTAGATCTATAGCAATAATCAATGCCTTTTATATAGAATTGAGCCAAATCAACAAAACCGAAGAATTCAGCACAAATGCAATTAGAGGGAAATATTTGGAAGACCCCCCCAAAATTAACACTGTGGTTAAAAGTAGATGTATTTTAGTTCAGAAAAATATCTTAAACTGTATTTAAGGTTTATAAGTCTTTAATGTATTATGGGAGGAGCTTTTAAAGATTTTCCTCAAGAATATTATATTTAAGTGAATTAATTTGAATTCTCCCTGAATAGGGATAATCCATAGATATGGTGGACAAGTGATTGATCTCCTCCAAAGCAGCCACTGCAGTCTTTATTTGAATCCTGGTTGCACAGCCCATTAAGCATACCTATTTTTTGCTTACAGGTAAGTCACTATAGTTATAATTTCACACTTAAACCCACTAAAGAGTCATCTGTTAAAAAAAAAAAGTCATCTGTCAAAGGACTGCTAATTGGTTTTTAATACCTAGTGACCTGCAAAGGCTGAATTTTAAAACTAGCTATACAGTGGAAATCAGCTTTTCTTAGCTGTTTATACTGTCCATATATGAGGATACTAAACTGCTACAAAGGAAAAGGACACATCTCTTCTTTCCTTCATAGGGCCTGGCTTTCTGGTGATCTTGCTCCATCATATTAAAGTAAAAAAATTGATATTAGTGAAGCTAGTTCAGATAATCTTTAATCATGAAAGAAATTGGAAAGCTCAACTAAGGTCATATTAAATGTTAACTTCTACCAAGAATTGAGGCTGCAAGATTCACCAGGAGAACAGGGAAGCTGCATTTCATGAATTCTCAGTCATTGGCCTTTACTACGTACAGAATATGGGGTGACATTAAGAATCCAAAATGGTGGGGTGCCTGGGTGTGTCCAACTTCAGCTCAGGTCATGATCTCACAGTTTGTGAGTTTGAGCCTCTATTGAGCTCCCTTCTGTCAGTGCAGAGCCTGCTTCAGATCCATAAATAAACACACACACACACACACACACACAAAGAATCCCAAAAGGCTAAAAATCAACAAATAATTTCTTTTCTTGTCTTTATAATGTTTTGTGTTTTCTTTTTATTGTTTGATTTCTGATTCTCTAACTTGGTGAATCCCTAATATCTTATCTTTAAGCTTTAGAATTTTAGAATTGGAAGAGATTGTCTAAGGCGGTGGCCCCCAGATTTTTAAATTATGTTAGCTAGTAAAAATTTCCCAAATTGGATAACTGGTTTAAAGTTTGTATTTTGTCTGATACATTAAAAAACAAGATAGAACAAACAACTACTGTGTGTGTGTGTGTGTGTGTGTACATAGAGAGAGAGGGAGAAAGATTTAAGAAATTGGCTCACATGATTGCAGGGAATAGCAATTCATTGTAGGATAGGCCAGCTGGTTTGAGTCAAAAGGTTCAAAACTCAGGCAAAATGTCCATGTTGCTGAAAAAATGCTCAACATCACTCATCATCAGGGAAATACAAATCAAAACCACAATGAGATACCACCTTACACCTTCCAGAATAGCTAACATTAACAACTCAGGCAACAACAGATGTTGGCGAGGATGCGGAGAAAGAGGATCTCTTTTGCATTGTTGGTGACAATGCAAGATGGTGCTTCCACTCTGGAAAACAGTCTGGAGGTTCCTCAAAAAACTAAAAATAGAACTACCCTACTACCCAGCAATTGCACTACTAGGCATTTATCCACGGGAAATAGGTGTGCTGTTTCGAAGGGACACATGCAGCCCCATGTTTACAACAGCATTATCAACAATAGCCAAAGTATGGAAAGAGCCCAAATGTCCATCGATGGATGAATGGACAAAGAAGAAGTGGTATATATATATATACAATGCAGTATTACTCGGCAATCAAAAAGAATGAAATCTGGCCATTTGGAACTATGTGGATGGAACTGGAGGGTATTATGCTAAGTGAAATTAATCAGTCAGAGAAAAACAAAAATCATATGACTTCACTCATATGAGGACTTTAAGAGACAAAACAGATGAACACAAGGGAAGGGAAGCAAAAATAATATAAAAACAGGGAGGGGGACAAAACAGAAGAGACTCATAAATATGGAGAACAAACGGAGGGTTACTGGAGGTGTTGTGGGAGGGGGGATGGGCTAAATGGGTAAGCTGCATTAAGGAATCTACTCCTGAGATCATTATTTCACTATAGGCTAACTAATTTGTATGTAAATTTTAAAAAATAAAAAATAAAATTAAAAAAAATGTCCATGTTGCAGTCTTGGGGCAGCAGTTCTCCTTCTTCAGGAATCCTCAGCCTTTGCTCTTAAGCCCTTCAGCAGATTGGATGAAGCCCAACTAATTGGATGGAGTCCACCCACATTAAGCAGAAGATACTTTGATTTATTTACGCCAACTGACTGTAAATGTTAATTATATCTAAAAAATACCTTTATGGCAATATCTAGACTGGTGTTCAAGCAAACTAAGCACCAGGTCTAGCAAAGCTGACACAAAAAAGTAATTATCACAGTCACAGAGTTGATTCATTTGGATGGTCAGGTTTCCTGACTTCCTATAGTACACAGCTTGGCCCCAGCACCTCCTCCATTAAGCTAATGCTGCTTCTTTTATATGTCATTCAAGGTCATTTAGAGGACTGAATAAGATTATATTTTTTAAACCTGAAAATACCAAGTACATACTAAGACTATAAAAACTTAGACTTTATTTTATATCTGTAATGCTTATAAATTAGGATTATAGTTCCATAATTGTGTACATTCTCATATTTGAAAGCAAAGTAACAGTGTCAGACAATGAAGTAATTTTATCAAAATTGCAGATGACGTAAAGTCAATGTTTTTAAGTTATTTTTTAATTAAGTTAATAAAAAAGCATTATACAGAATTATATGGAGATGATTATCTTAAAAAAGAAATAATACATTTTAAGAAATCTATGCCCAGTTAAATATTTAAAGGCAGTATTCCAAAACAACAAAGTTATATCTGATGGTAATGTTATGAATACCTTTTTCCTTTTGAATTTTCCTGAAGTTTTTAATCTAAAGTTTAACAATGTTCATATATTTACTTTTCATAATCATAAGAATCAACTACATTTTTAATCCTAAAGAATGAAAAAAGTCTAACATTATGTTTCTGTCAGTATGTTATGCCCACATGCTCTAAAATTTTTCTAAATAACACAGTTGTATCCACTCAAATAAGTTGACATTTTCATTTTGGTTTCATCTTGGTTGACTGGTTTGATGAAAATCCAAATCACATGCCAGTGAGTAAACTCATTGACCCACATGAGCATGTTCCATAAAAACTTTTTGAAACTGTATGATTGTGTTTCACAAATGTTTGAGAAGCAATAACTTTGGGAAGAGGGGAGCAACATTCCTTGACCAATATTTGTGTAAAATGCAAGTGCCAGAAATTATAATGACAAAAAAAGAACCCTGATGTTAAACATTTCAGCAAATTACACTCTGCACTCTAGAAACACTTTCACTGGGAGGAGACCATCAATTTGAGTAGATGTGTACTTTCTGTTTTTACAATACTATGTAGGCAGATTATTTTAAATGCGTGTGTAGTTGTGTGAGTTTTTAATGTTTAAATATGAATAATAAGTATCAAGTTTGTTTTTAAGTTGATAGAACTTAGAAATCATATAGAAAAGTCATGCATTTTACCTCACTTCTCGAGTTAATTTTATTTATTTTTTTAATTTTTTTTTTCAACGTTTATTTATTTTTGGGACAGAGAGAGACAGAGCATGAACGGGGGAGGGGCAGAGAGAGAGGGAGACACAGAATTGGAAACAGGCTCCAGGCTCCGAGCCATCAGCCCAGAGCCTGACCCGGGGCTCGAACTCCCAGACCGCGAGATCGTGACCTGGCTGAAGTCGGACGCTTAACCGACTGCGCCACCCAGGCGCCCCTTGAGTTAATTTTAAAAAGAAAATGAAAAGCTAAAACAGCTGAATAACTTAAAGGCAAGAAAAATGGAAGTAACAATGTCAAATTCTGTTCTGACTTCAACTGATATTAAAGAGCAAACATGACTGACCCTGTTAATAGAAATTTGGATCACAGTGATGAACAGCCTCCATGAGGATTATATGTGTCAGGTTTTATAAAAGTATTATTTATTTTAATAAATAAATAAATATATAATATATTTTTAATTTTATCACAAAAGCATAAGAAGATAGATAAAGAACATAAGAATAGAGAAGAAGAGTACAATATTGTAACAGTTGGGATTACTTGTGTTGCAAGTCTCAAAAACTCAACCCAAATTGGCTTAAGGAAAAGGATAATTCATTGGTTCATACAACTGAAAAATCAAAGGGAGTTTCGGCTTCCAGTTGTAGCTGGATCCAGGAATCCATATGATGTCACAAAGACCTGGTCTCTCTCCATCTCCTAAATTTGCTCTTCTTCATTTTTAATTCTGTTACTCAAATTCCTCAATTGCAAATAACAGAAACCAACTATGGCTAGTTTAAGCAAACAAATTGATTAGAGGATTTTAGCTAGCTCAGAATATTATCAGAAAGACTTAAGAACCAGATTTGGAGAGTTGTAGTCAGAAACACAACCCTAAATCACATTAAGACTCAGCCTACTGGAGACACCACAGCCTATATATATATATATATATATATATATATATATATATACACACACACACACACATATATATATATATATATACACCAATTACACCAAAAATAGTAAAATACTTAGGAATAAACCTAACCAAAGAGTTGAAAAACCTGTACTCTGAAAACCATAAAACACTGATGAAAGGAAATGAAGAGGACATGAAGAAATGGAAAGACATTCCATGCTCATGGATTGGGAGAACAAATATTGTTGAAATGTCCATACTACCCAATGCAATCTACACATGTAATGCAATCTTCATCAAAACACCAACAGCATTTCCACAGAGCTAGAAAAAAGCAGTTCTAAAATTTAGAATAGCCCAAGCAATCTTGAGAAAGAAAAGCAAAGCTGGAGATATCACAATTCTCAATTTCAAGTTATATTACAAAGCTGTAGTAATCAAAACACTATGGTACTGGCACAAAAACAGACACACAGATCAATAGAACAGAATAGAAAACCCAGAATTGGACCCACAACTATACGCTCTATTAATCTTTAGCAAAGCAAGAAAGATTATCCAATGGCAAAAAGAGCCTCTCCAACAAATGGTCTTGGGAAAACTGGACAGCAGCATGCAGAAGAATGAAACTGGACCACTTTCTTACACCAAACACAAGAATAAACTCAAAATGAATTAAATGTGAGACATAAGATCATAATAATCCTAGAATAGAACACAGGCAATAACTTCTTTGACATTGGCAGAAGCAACTTTTTTCTATACATGTCTAATGAGGCAAGGGAAACAAAAGCAAAAATAAACTATCTGGACTTCATCAAAATAAAAATCTCCTTCATAGTGAACGAAACAATAAAAAAACTAAAAGGCAACCTTCATAATGAGAAAGGATATTTGCAAATGACATGTCTGATAAAGGGTTATTATTTAAAATATATAATAAATTTATACAACTCAACACCCAAAAAACAAATAATCCAACTTTAAAATGTGCTGAAGACATAAACAGGCATTTCTTCAAAGAAGACAAAAGGATGGCCAACAGTCACATGAAAAGATGTTCATCATCACTCATCATCAGGGAAATGCAAATCAAAACTACAGTGTGATATCACCTCACACCTGTCAGAATGGCTACAACATAAGAAATAAAAGATGTTGGTGAGGATGTGGAGAAAAAAGGAATCCTCTTGCACTGTTGGTGGGAATGCAAACTGGTGCAGCCATTCTGGAAAACAGTATGGAGTTTCCTTAAAAAGTTAAAAATGGAACTACCCTACAATCCAGCATTTCGGGTATTTACCCAAAGAATACAAAAACACTAATTTAAAGGGATATATGCACCCCTATGTTTATAGCAGTATTATTTACAGTAGCCAAGATATGGAAGCAGCCCAAGTGTCCATTGATTGATGAATGGATAAAGAATATGTGGTATATATATATACAATACAATATTATTCACCCATAAGAAAGAATGAAATCTTGCTATTTTCAATGACATGGACAGAGCTAGAGAATATAAAGCTAAGTGAAATAAGGCAGTCAGAAAAAGATAAATACCATTTGATTTAACTAATGTGGAATTTAAAACAAAACTAACAAGCAAAGGAATAAACAAGAGAGAGAGAAATCAAGAAACAGACACTTAACTGTAGAGAGCAAACTGATGGTTACCAGAGGGGAGGGCAATGGAGGGGGGGTTATATAGGTGATGGGGATTAAGGAGTGTATTTGTTGTGATCAACACCAGTTGATGTATGGAATTGCTGAGTCACTATATTGTACACTTGAAACTAATATAAGACTGTGTTAACTAACAAACAAACAACAAAAAGAAAATAATTCCTGAAACATTTGAGAAATTTGAACATTGGTAGGATATTTGATAACGTAAGGAAAAATTGTTCAAATTTTAGATGAGAAAATGCTATTGTGGTTATGTTTAAAGGTTATGTCCTTTAAAGATAGTTTGATATTTGTTATAAGCTCTTTGAAACAACTTTTATCAAGTTGCCACCATGCACACAATGATGCATGTCACAATTGAGCCTAGGGAACTCCCAATCTTTTAAAGGCATTGCTAGAAAACCTGAATAACCTTTGCTCTGCAAGAGGGTATTATCTTTATTCTTATGGTCAGGATATAAACTTGCCCTCTAATTAAGAGAGAGATACTATCCCTAGATTCCAAAGCTGTTTGCTGTAAATCATCCATGAAACATAACCATGGTATACAAATTCCCTGGAGAATTGCCTCCCAACAATTTCTATTTATGGATTCAGTACATTATTTTAATAGTTACAATAATAACATTAATAGTTATGTAACTATTCATACTTTCTATCTGTTGTATTTTTTATATGTGTGGCTTTGAAAGTTTGTACATTTTATCCACATTTTTATTCTTTTTATTCCTATTATTTTTTATTCATATATTGGTTATTGATATTATCTCTTTCTTTTAAACAGTATTTCTAGGAGTTTATCAATTTTATTAGTCTTTTCCAAAATGTTTGCCTTTGTGACACCTTTTTATGGTTTTTAAAAATAATTTCATTAATTCATGCTTTTGTCATTACTTTCTTTTATTTTACTTGGATTTTTTTGTTATTGTTTTTATTTTATTTTCACTGTCCTTTTTGTAATTTCTTTTTTTTTAATTTTTTTTACGTTTGTTTATTTTGAGAAAGAGGAAGAGAGCAGGCTCATGCGAGTGGGGGAAGGGCAGAAAGAGAACGAGAGAGAGAGAATCCCAAGCAGCCTCCACACTGTCAGCATGAAGCCCAATGTGGGGCTTGAACTCATGAACCACGAGATCATGACCTGAGCTGAAATCATGAGTCAGACGCTTAACCGACTAAGCCACCCAGGCGCCCCATCCTTTTTATAATTTCTTGAGATGGAGACTTAGGTTATTAAATTTCAGTCTTTATTCTTTTTTAATGTATCCATTCAATGCTATCAGTTTCTATTTAAGTCATAGCTTTAGCTGCATCCCACAAGGTTTTTCTGATTATGATAAAAAGTACATAACATTGAATTTACCATGTTAACCACGTCTAAGAGTACAGCACAGTAGTGTTAGCTATACATATATTGTTGTGCAACAGATCTCTGGAACTTTTCATGTTGCAAAACTGAAAATCTATACCTATGGAACAACAACTCTCCTTTCCCCCTTCTTGCCTCTGGTAACCCTATTCTTTTTTTTTTAAGATAAGTTTTCTTTTTTCCCCTGTTTTATTGAGATATAATTAACATATAATACCTGTAAGTGTAAGGTGTACACATAATGATTTGATGTATGTATATATGCTTTATTTTCTAAGAGTTTGACTACCTCAGATACCTCTAAAGTAGAATCATACAGTATTTGACTTCTTGTGACTGGCTTATCTTACTTACCATAATGTCCTCGATGTCCATCTACATTGTAACATGTGACAGGACTTCCTTCCTTTTTGTATGTCCAAATGTACATATGTCTATTTGTATATCTTCTTTGGGGAAATATCCTTTCAAGACTTGTATGCATTTTTCAGTTGGGTTATTTGGGGTTTTTTGTTGATGAGTTTAAGAGTTCTTTACATATTCTCAATATTAACTCCTCATTAATTACATGGTTTGCAAATATTTCCTCCCATTCCATAGGTAGCTTTTCAATC